>NW_027176982.1:227706-250206 GCF_023349555.1 Cebidichthys violaceus | reverse complement strand
GCGTTTATTACGGAAAAGGATGCGAGGGATCGCCGCGGTTTTGCACGCTGGTTTGCAGGTTTTGAGATAGTTGGACTTCTTTGTCCCAAATTACCCCCCCAGGTAAAATGAAGATGTTATTGTTGGTCAGAAACAACATACATTCACAGCGCAGGGATTCACTTAGAGGAGTCTCTCCGCAGTAACTGCTTACGGCTCGCTGAAACACGGAGCTTATATTTGAAATCCAATATTATCTCGCTCTCAGTATTGACCGCTGTGCCACTCCTCGGATCACACCACCTCAGACTGTCTTTTACCGGTCCTCCCTTCCACTGCTTTTGTAGCTCTTGCTAAAAAACTATTTTTACTCACACACACACACACACACACACACACACACACACACACAACATAAATACAGGCACTTTCACTGGTGGCCACTGAGGTAGTCGTATCCTCGGCCACGCATGGCCGCAGGGGTAAAAAAAAAAACAACCTCAGAGCCACTCTGCAGTCTTTTTTTTTTTTTTTTTCAGCACAGATATGCTGAATGTGACTAATGTTTGAACCGAGTGGGTGTTTTATCAGTTGCGGCTGAGATGGGGAACCGTAATGTCACAACTTGTTTGGACATCACAGAGAAACGGCAGGATGTTAAATCACTTCTTACTACAGGAGGCGTCAGATTACCTTTTTAAACCTTTATTTAGCAACGAAGAGTCGAGTGAGCTCTGTGCTCCCTGCTGCACATTTAGACAGACACAATCACAGCCTTTTAATGTGGCTGCGGCGGCAGTGGCGGCAGTGGCTGTGGTGGCTGCGGCGGCTGCGGCGGCGGCGGCTGCAGTGGCTGCGGCGGTGGCTGCGGCGGTGGCTGCGGCGGCAGTGGCTGCGGTGGCGGCAGTGGCTGTGGTGGCTGCGGCGGCGGCAGTGGCTGCGGCGGTGGCTGCGGCGGCAGTGGCTGCGGTGGCGGCAGTGGCTGTGGTGGTGGCTGCGGTGGTGGCAGCGGTGGCTGCGGCGGTAGTGGCTGCGGCAGTGGCGGCGGTGGCTGCGGCGGCGGTGGCTGCGGCGGCGGTGGCTGCGGCGGCGGTGGCTGCGGCGGCGGCAGCTGGGGGGCTCAATGCACTACTCAAGGGCACCTCCGCGACGGTTGTTGAGGGAGCAGTTTTTCTTCACACACAGTTTTCCCTCCACCAGTTTGGGGATTTGACGAAATGTTTGGGGATTTGAAATGGTAACCATCTGTAACGTCAAGGCTGCTGCAGATGATTCCAGATATGTTAACTCGGTGGCAACACAAAAGCTCACGCGGGGACAAATCCGTACTGTCTCCAGAAAAAAATTGACATGCAGTTTCCTTGAAACTTCCTAACTTCAAAGTGAGAACACGAAGCATAAAAAGTTAGAAAAAGTCTTTTGTATAAATCGATGTATGCTATATAACCTGCCGGATTTAATGCGTGCCTCTACATTATTTATGTTGAGGCATCTTTGGGGAAAATCCCGACCAGAGTGGAGAGACATCGCCGTCCATAACAACGACATCAGGTGTAAAAATCATTCATCTAAACATGATCTCGCAGATCAATTCCACCGCTGTGCTGCTGCGTTATGAATTTCAACACAGCGTGAGGAATCAGCAGCGCAATAACCGAATTCATGAAGGAGATGTTACATTTTTTTCACTGACTAAGTGGTTTTTTTCCTTCTAAAAGAAAATGAAGAAGCTTGTTTGTTTGTTTGTTTCCTGAATTACATTGACAGTTGAATACGATCACTGCCCGCACAAAAAAAAAAAAAAAAAAGATTGAGAGAAAGTGAGGGAGACAGACATCTGGGACAGACTCCAGCTCTGTGAAGCCACAACGATAAACACTGTTAAAATCTCCGCGTCATGTCGAGACCAGTGGAGCCGCATTCCACCGCCGCACACCCACTCAGTGATGCTCGCAGCACAAACAAGACCGTTTGCAGTTCAAACAGAGGGCTCAAACACACACACACACACACACACACACACACACACACACACACACACAGAGGAGCTAGAAGGCAAACTGATGAGCAAATGTATTCGGCTTCATCGCCCCCCCCCCCCCCCCCCCCCCCCCCTTATTCCTCTCATCAACCTCAATCTCCTCAGGCGGACGACAGACAACAGGCCCATGAACCAGGGCCGAGTACAGCGAGGATGACGAAGGGCATCGATCGCCCGACGTCTTCGAAGACCTCCTCTAGGACACGCGTTCGCTTTCCCTCCCAATCCTCATGTCTAGCCTGCGATCGAGCACTTCGGCTAATGGTCGGTTATCGAGGATATGAAAAGGGTCGGTTTAATGATGGTCGTTTGCACCAAAGAGCCGATATCGGACACGTTTCAAATCAATCACGTCCACCGGTTATAACACGGACACTATTCAGTTTGAATGGCTGCCGTCTTTATGTACAACTAATCGATGCTACACCGGTTGGCGTTGGGAAGACGGAATGAACCGATTCTGAAGAGACAGCATCAATCCTTTGAGTTTCCATCGATCTACAGTAACTGCTGTTTCATGGGGGGGGGGGGGGGGGGGCGTTTTCATCCTTACACATATCAAATTTCGGGCAAACACAAAATCCTTGCAAGCAGCGTGAATCCAAAAGATGCAGGAGTCCAACACTTTGGTCCACGCTACAATACGGATTGGTATTCGGTTGAGTAAAGACATTCGCGATCACAACCTCGAGAGAACGTATCCTAGTGACTTAAGGAACCCTCTGAAGGAACCCTCTAGCGCCACCATCAGGTTGATACGATTACCACACAGCCGTGGTACCAAGTGGTTCAATTCTAATAACTTCGGTGATGACCAACATGGTCAACATTTCACCCCGTCCAATACTTTGCTTTATAACCAAATACCGGCAAAACTACCTCAGCTGTACTTTGTGTTTAGTGCAAACTAGCAACTGTTAGCATGCTAACACGCTATGCTAAGATAAACATGGTAAACCATCACCGATTCAAATGTTTGTATTGAGGATAACATTTGAGTCACAGAAGGCAAAGTACAAAATCTGTGTTTGGGGCCAAGTTTGGTTTTTTTTGCGACATAATAAAAAGGTATTTATGTAAATGTTTTTAAACATCAAAAGACTTAAAATTAAAAACAATGACTTCCATTAACTGTGGCTTGGATTTTGTCAGCGTGAAGGATACGGTAGTAACAAAAAACAACAAAAATCAGTTGCATCCGTCAAAGACCTCCAACTACCGAGCACCACAGATATATAACTTATGCACACAAGTTATTATCTTATGTGCACAACATCCGATATCTTGTGTGCACAAGATAATAAACTGTGTGCCATAAGTATGATCTTTTTAGGACTTTGTACACAAGAGTCATACCAATGCTTTCCAAAAGTCATGCAGGAATATTATGTACAAAAATGTAAAATACTGATTTCTTGCCATTTTTTTGAAAATTTAGGCATGAAATCAGCTAAAATATAAAGCAGCTCCACGCAGCTTACAAACCGCTGTGGTTTCAGCTGAGAGCACCAGTCTCTTGAGTAAGCAGTGTCTCTGTGACCTCTGTGCTCAAAGTGGCGTCATTTATCATTTCCCTCAGTGGGTGTTTCAATGATTGCATTAGCTAATCAATTCAGCTAATGAGGGTGAGTGACAAAGAGGAGCCCCGACTGTCCATCTCTGTCAAGTCACATACACTAACAGTTTAAAAGCTCGGGGGTTGCGCGGGGGGGGAGGGGGGGGGGGGGGGGGGTTTAGGGATGGCTGCACACAAACGCATCGGCAAAACCTTTTTTTCTTTTCTTACAATGACCAAATCAGAGCTAAAAGTAGAGGAAATGTCCGTGTATCCGCCATGACAGAGACACAATTCTAAAGGAATATTAATGTGTAAAAATACAACCGTTTCATGTTCCTCAAATAAACTTTATAAGGTGATAATGTTTCTGCGTTGGGTATCCAGCCAGTGGCCAAAATAATCAATTAATGCACATTTTAGGGCATGCATCATGTGAGCATGATATTAATTTGAATATTGAATGTTTTAAATATACAAGACAGGGTTTCATGATTGAGTAAAAGCTCAAGAACATGATATGCATGATAAAAACAAACATAACAGTTGTTTTTACTTGTGTTTCTTAACAGAGCGTTATTATTTTTGATTATGTCTAAACCCGATCTTCCAAATAACCTTTGTCCTTTAAGTGTGAAACAAATCTAACAGAGTTCTCAGTGTGTCTGCTTACAGCGTCTTTGATGCCTTTAACGCCTCAACATCGACCGGCATACTGTTAATATTGTTGAAACACCTCGGCTATGTTTCTACGCTCAAGGGCACTGTGCAAATGTCAGCGACTCACCGGGGAGTGTACACAGAAGCTGCACCGCACAAATCTATTACAAACAGGCGAATAAGAAACACGGCTCACAGACAGAACGCCAGAACCACTAACGGGAAGCAAGAGAATGTAGTCATTTAGGTGTCGTTCGTGAGCGACTTGAGTCGGTTGTTTGAAAAGCGGCGTATATTACTCTAAGTGGACGTGTTTGAACACGGTAACAAATCGTTCCAATTCAATTTTGAGCCCTGAAAACACAGGTTTTGATCCCAGTCCAAATGTTTGTTGGGAAAAACAAACCAGGATTACCTTTAATTATGTGGCAATTCAAACAATCCAACTACAAAAATGGTTTCAACTGGAAAAACAGAAGAACATTTACATATTATATATACATATAAATATAAATATGGGAAAAAATATGGCAACTATCTTAAAAAAAAAAAAAACCAGGACATTTTACTCAATAATCCCAGAGAGATTAAATGAGGTCCTTGCCCTCACTCAGCATCCCCCGGCAAGGCAAACAGTTTTACCCTCTAACAGGGGAATGATTAGATTGTGATCGCCTAGCGCCCCTTTGACAAGCAGGGCAGAGGTGATTCATAAAGACAGGGTAGATATTCATGTGCGATGAGATTCAAAAAGACAAGGCAGCAGGACGTCGTCAGCCTCAGCTCCTGTTTGCTGCAATGAAGGAGGAGGATGAAAGCCGACTGGCGGCATTACCTACTTACTTTCCAGCCTGGATGGCTAATCCCCCCCCCACACACACACACACACACACACACACACACCCTTTCCAGGTTACAAACTAACTGGATTAAAACCTGACAACGAATGATACAGCTCACACTCAGAAGGGCCTTCAATGGCTTCAAACACATTTGATTTGAAACCATCTCTCCCAAAAAAAAAAGGTCCATTATATCTAAAATCTGATCTTTAAGACGATAGATGCATTATTGAGTGTTGGTGCTGTTGTAGTCAGGCGCTCCAAGCAGTTGGTTTGGTGCCTTGCTCAAGGGAGCATCCGGTAGCGCCCAGGAGGTGAACTGGAACTTTTCCCAAGCACCGATCACTCCATTCCTGTGGTCCGAGCTCAACTCCACCGTCCACCAACCGCCATCCGGTCCCCAAGTCCCTACGGACTGAGCTACTGACCCACAGCTACCAGCGATGAATAATTCTGTTGGACTATTGGTATTCCTCTTCTCTGTCGGAGGAGAGTTGCCTTCTTTTGTGTAAAACTGAAATACATGAAGCAAAAAAAGGGCTTTGCAAGCAGAGTTCATATCGCTGGTTGCGAGAGGAAGGTCTTAGGGCCACTCAATTCCGATCTTGGAATTGGGGAACCTTGGAGCTGGGGGAGTTTTTTGTAACTTTCCAAGACCGACAATCTGACAAGCATTCCCGTTTATTGGTCAGGTGTGTTGAGGTGCGACTGGGTGCATCACTAAAATACCTTTTGAGGAACGACTGGCCGAACTACTCATGACTACTGAGACTGGAAAAAGGGCTCGGTGACAAATCAGGGAGGCAGTGTGATGCCACCAACAGGGAGTGTCTGGCCATTGGAATGTTGTTCCTTTAGATGTGGTTTGACAACATTTCATAAAGTCAGTTTCAAGGATGCTGATCCTTTTAGTCCTGAGTTTTCATGATCGAACCCCAACCTACATTGGGCAACGGACCGGACAGCGTACCACACCTTATCAGGTGCATTTTTAATTGCTAATTAACGACAAAGCACTTAGTCCCCGTCCCCCCAAGGCTCTAAGAGTACCTGCCAAATCTCATTAAGGAAAACTCACAAGTCACAGGTATTGATGGACCATCAACTTAGTTATAGCAGGTTTTATATTAAGCCATACATCCCTGGAGGCTGTTCCTTGCGGTTTAGCGGGATTTCAAAGCCTCATTAGCGATCACTAACCAGCATCCTCACGCCGGTCCTTTTAATGAAGGGTAGACTCAAGGTCTCTGGGAACGATCGTTTCTATAAAAGGCCTCCGAAAGAGGTGAACTGCTTAAACCCCCTCGAGATAAAAGCTCTTTTGATTCCTTTGTTGCTTCAGCTAAAAAGGACTAAGTGTCGGCCGGCGGTGGGCTTTTGTCCCTCTTCATTTGGTTGGGCTCTATATTCACAATGCACAAGTTCACAGGGAGCAGAGGTGACAAGAGCAGGAAACACAAGGGCCGACTGGAGGAAGGTCAGCCCTGGTGAAACTCCAACACCCTCTAACCTTTGAATCAGCACTAAACCAATTTCCCTTTCCCATTGTCTTGAACATGTTGCCTAGCAACGTGTCATCCCTGCAGTGGCTTCGTGCGTGTGCGTGTACGCGCAAAAGGAATTTCCATGGAAACAACAACAGCAGCAGTACAGGCAGACACAACTGCTGCACTCACCTGAAGACTGTTTAGCCAATGGATTAAAACAAAAAAAAGAGAGAAGAGACCAATAAATGAGTTGTCTCACACATTCATCTTTGCTTATGGCTCATCATCTCCAAATAGGCCCTTCTGGGACAAATCAACAAACATTAAGCTATCAAATTAGCCAACAAGATCATACGAGAGGCATCAAGACACAGATTACTTTCTAAATGTTAGTGACAGCTCACGGGCACAACATCAAATCTAATACACTGCCTGCGTGCTCGTTCTAATGATGCCTCAAATGAGAAATGAGATTTGCATCAATATAGAGCAGTTGGAAATGAATTAAGACCATTCAGACGTTGCGCATGATTTGCTTTGATGGCGAGCGCCGACGGGGCTCGCCATGTCAGAAAACTCAGGAGCCTCGCGTCTTATCTTTATAAAACACACGGACGTCCTTGATGGGCGTCTTTCTCAGAGGATGTCGATGGGGTTAGCGCTCGCTTGATGAAGTGCGACACTTGACTAGATGCTTAAAAAAAAAAAAAAAGGTGCGATGTGTAGCACCGGGCCAAACCTGCTCCAAAGCGAAGCAGTGGAGGATAAGGCAAGTCATTTTCTTGCGTCTTCCACATTGAACTTAATCCAATAAAAAAAAAGGATGTATTGCTGAAAAGCCATCGGCGCAGCGCTACGTTTTCTGGACCGAGGACAGACTGGCGCTACGGTGACTCTCCACCGCCTCTGAAGGTACAAGCGGCATTACAAGAGACTGAGAATTTGGTCATCGAGTAGTTGGGTCTCTGTTACGACGCACGACGCTCCGTTGCAACGTCTCAGCGGGGGGCAGGAAACCAAGCGAATGCCGCGCCTTCTGTCGCTCATGTGATGAATTGCAGGAAATGTAATTTGTCTCCGGAGTAAACATTCGCAAAGTTGACGGGGGCAGACTAACGATACGGCGGAGACAAGTGCAGAAGCAAACGCCCGATTACGGGTTCTGTTTCCTCCTGAACGTTGACTTCATGGTAGAACAGTTGAGTTGTATTGCATCGGACAGTACAGGCGGACACTGAAGTGTATATACAGTATGCTGCCAAGTCTTTTTTTTTCGTGTGCCAGGCTTTAATTGCTTTGTCAATGAAGGACACATCTTTTATTTAAGTTCAGCCGTGCTGCTGGCTCTTTGAGGAAATGGGGGGGGGGGGGGGATTCTCCGGCTCCGTGTCTTCATTTTCTGTTAGTCATTTTGTTCGCTTGGGTATTCGCTTCAGCTCCCCCCCCCCCCCCCCCCCCTCTCTTCCCTCATCCCATATGCGTCTCCAGCCTTGTTCTAACACAGTCTTCTGCAGACACACAGATGGGTTTTTACTCTTCCAATAAATCAGCTGGAAATGGGGAGGAGGAAAGAATGTAGACCTACTTTTTTTTCCTTCAATACGGTAAATTGTACCCTTGTTTTTCCATTTTGAATCGTGAGTATGAATTGTTACTCTGAATCAAACACAGTCGATCACTAATTACTTGCAGTGTGCACAAGACGTCTGACAGCATACTTTAAGGAGGTACCTTCTTTTTACACGTCATTCCTGCCCTTGGAATCACATCCTTTACATATTCCGGGGTGATTCCATGACTCCCCGATGCTTTCTCCCATGCAGCCCATTATGCTGCATCCACAGTGATAATTTAAGTAAATGATAATGTTGGATGTGAGTAATTTCTCACACACATTCAACCACTAAAGGGAGGCAAATGTGTTCATGATAACCTTTACTGTTGCTGTAGCCATTAATGGCTCCCATCACGGTGCAGAAACGGTAATTCATTAACCCTCCTCCGTAGCTGCGAGGAATTACCGCCAATAAACACAAAGAGAGAGAGAGAGAGAGAGAGAGAGAGAGAGAGAGAGAGAGAGAGAGAGAGAGAGAGATTATGAAATAAAGACGGGGAAAACAACAGAAGAGAATGGAGATCGGTTTGGCGATGTTTTGCTCGGTGAAGACACAAAGCTTAAGGTAATAAATCACTGAATCAGTAACAGATGAAGATGATCGTCATCCAGTCAAAGATGGATAGTTGGCGGACCCTGGCCCGAATGCTCTGCGTTGGAGGTGCGGGAGTTAGAAAAGGCTCAATTGGACAAAAAGTCCAAACTTGTCATGACCGAAAGAATCAGATCACGGGTACAAGCGGCCGAAATGTGTTTCCTCAGGAGGGCGGCGGGCGTCTCCCTTTAGAGATAGGGTGAGAAGTTCGGTCGTCCGTGAGGGACTCGGAGTAGAGCCGCTGCTCCTTTGTCGTGGAAAGGAGCCGGTCGAGGTGGTTTTGGGCATCTGGTGAGGATGCCACCTGGGCGCCTCCCTAGGGAGGTGTTCCAGACACGACCGGCTGGGAGGAGACCCACGAGGGAGGCCCGGGACCAGGTGGAGGGACTATATCTCCAAACTGGTCCTGGGAGCGCCTCGGGATCCCCCCAGTCAGAGCTGGCTGATGTGGCACCGGGAAATGGAAGTTTTGGGGGTCCACCTGCTGGAGCTGTTGTCCCCCGAGACCCGATCCCGGATAAGAGGTTGAAGATGAGATGAGATGGACAAAAACTTTTTCATGAACCAGAACTGCTTTTGATTTACTAAAGCGCCATTCGCCAATGCGCAATCTAGTGCTGAATGTGGTTCTACTGAAATCATCAAAAGTCAGCACTGAGAGAATTTCAGGTCACTCCTCATGGCCTCAAGTTTAGGTCTTTTAGAAAGCCAGACCGGTGCCAGTGTGATGTTCCTTTCCCAGAAGAAAAGGCCTCTCAAAGGCCTCTTTCATCTTTTGTAAAACGTCTTAAGTCAAAGTGCTTTCATCCTCTTCTAAAACTAAATTCCACACCGGCGAAAGGACGGAGATTTGTCGGCAGTGTCTCATCCGGTTGACACGGGAATAAAATCCAGCGGCTGCATCAACAACAGCGAGACTCTGAGGAGAGGTGAAGCCCTCTGTTCAGAATTAATCCGCCGTTGCCTCCAGTGCCACCTGCACCTTTCACGGCGCACGCTGCGAGCAATAAAACGCTTTTAAAAAAAAAAAAGGAAAACGTTGAGACGGCGCTCGAGGTGAGAGCGCTCACGCCTTAAATGATTCCGGAGAAGTCAAGGAGCAAGACGGGGGGGGAAAGCCGGTGAACAACACAAACGCAGCTTGTTCCTTTTACCTTTTAGACAAAAAAATGATATCCGACGCTCGCAGTGCATTTGCCGTCGATCGAGCGGAGACACGAAGTCACCACCGCTTCTGTCCGCCGTGTGACACAATCCAAGCCGAGGCTTGTGGGAGCTCAAATCGCCCAGATGGGGCCAATAAAAACACTGTTTTCTTACCATATAACAATAAAGGAATTACATTCTCTTTAATGGCATGCCATTAACCATATTTTTGCCCCATAAAGTACAAACTCTAGAGCATTAAAGGGGGTAGTCCAGTGCTTCAGGGTTCCATCGAGCACAAGACACAGAATTTGGTCACAATCGAAGCAGCACATATCACGACTTTTAGTCGCAACTCTGCAGCTTTTGTCCCTGCCTGGTAAACGCCCACGTCTTTTTTTTTTTTTAAAACTCCAATGCCACAAGCTCACTGTCAGGAACAGAGTGGGCTTTGTGATGTCGTTAGGCCCGGCTTTACCATGAGGCTGACGCTGCACTAAACTCTATGCTATATTAAACCTGGACTTTCCCCTCAAAATTCCCCCTCGTATGTAACGCTAAAGAAAAAAAAAACCCCAACACTGTGCGGCATTGTTGCGTATCTGTTCTGTAAAGCCGCCGCTTTTTGTTCTTACACTTCTTTTGAAGTGACTTTTATTTTAGGAGCGAGGAAGACGGTCGAAAGCTGACTTTGCATTTCAAAACGACGGTCTGTTGGTCTGAGAGTTTAATGCCGCCGAATCATCTGCCAGGTGGCGAGACATAATCTACCTGTGACGACACATCAACGGGATTGATTGACAGCTACCGCACGCACACGACAGACAAGACCGGCTGTCAGTCAAAGCGGCTGACACCGCTGCAGCAGAGCGGAGACAACAAAAGGACGGGAACGACCCTAATGGGTCTTAGGGACGATGGGAAAACTGTCACTCCAGGTGCACCGGCCACAGGAATGTGTGACGATGAGATGTTTTAGAATGAATTAAAAAAAAACTACAATTACTGGATCCATGCGCTAAATGTAGCAGGAGCTCAAGGCATCGAACTGACCACCGGCATGTGTTAAAACTACAGGTGAAGCGTCAGCTGAAAGCAGAGGAAGTGTCGGTTTAAAAACCAGCTGTTTTTTTTTCAGCTGACCGGACAATAATCGGTCTCATGTTTTATTTGCCGGACACATTTACGTGCTGCCGGCGCACGATAGCTTTACACAGCAGCACAGGCAGTATCGTCACACACACACACACACACACACACACACACACACACACACACACACACACACACACACGTGCGTGGTAGACAGAAGACGGTGGAGTGAAGAGGACAAAGCTTAGCATGTTGCCACAACTGCAAGTCTAAAATAAGCCCGAGGAGGAACAAACCGGCAGTATTTATGCAAATACCGTTCATGACAGCATTTAGGATTTTTTTGACGGTTCACACGACACTTCGCGACGGTTGAAAAATATTTTTCACGGAACGGCCGGTGACGAAAGTTCGAAGACTTGCCGTCAATCATTACAAATTACGATCTGAAAGTAATTGTAACTGTCAGTTGAAGAAAATTGAATACGGGTTCAAGTGTAAGTAAATATGAGAGTTTGAATGGTTCGCTTATTGCTTTCAGTTGTGGGATAGACGAGTGTTGTGACGCATAAAATAGTCTCTGAAGTTTCGGAAACTATAGGAGCGATAAAAAGAACACGTTTCCCCTCAAACTACAGCTGTGAAGGTGACCTAACGTTGAAACGCACCTCGACTTTCGTCAAACTCGGTGCTTTATGCCGTCCTGTGATTTCATTAATCCCCCCCCCACACACACACACACACACACACACACACACACACTTTGCACACACTGTAATATACTTCTGATGCCTCAGTGAGCACCACTTCAAGTAGAGTGTAGCTATTATTATCTATTCAAGATGAAGTCTAGAGATGAAGTCAAATAACGTTTCAATAATATATCAGTCTCCTCCCCGGGCCTCTCCACAAGGTCTGGCTCTGCCATTACATGGTCCTTAAGAGGAGGGAGGGAGCGCGCGCACACACACACACACACACACACACACACACACACACACACCAAGGTCACAGAGACCTGCAGACTCAGCTCGCTATTGCGAATAAAATGTCCTGAGCTGCTCGTTAGCCGTTCTTCTCAACACCGTATGCAGAGCCGGGGGGGGGGGACGGAAACGAAAACGACCGAAGGTAAAAAAAAAAAAAATCTGCGGAGTTACCGTGACAACAGAGAGACGCGTTAACGTGAAGCATCGTGAATCACGGGAGAGGACGCATCAAAAAGGAAAACACAGGGTGACCTCCCGGGCTAACCAAATAAAACCATCTCTCAGCGCCCTTCCCACAGCCATCATGGCAACATTGATTAGGTTGCACTCCGAACATTGATTTCACGTCGCTCCTCCGTTGTGATGGGCTCCGATGGACCGCAATCACTCACAGCCAGAAACGTTCAGGCCCGTCTATTATTCACTCTCTGGCCTTCGTCCTTCTCGCCGCCCCCCCGGAGCAGATGCATCGACCCTGAGCTCGCCGTAAAAAAAAAAAAAAAGGAACGTGTAATAACACAAAGATATGAGCGCGAAGCCCTTTTTTTTTTTTTCTTCAGACGTGCGGCTTGTCACGTCCATCGGAAAGAGCAGCCGGTCTACTGTGGACCTGCGGTGTCAAAGATGCGGCAACGAAGTTAAAATAAACTCCGAGTAGACAAGCACTCTGTGCAGCAGCGGGGAAGGGGGGGGGCGGGGCTTCAGGGGCGGGGCTTCAGGGCTCTGAAGGATGTCTCTAACGTTTGCCCGCTGTTGCAAGTTACAACAGAAGTTCTTCTTCACTTCTGGAGTCGGTGAGCGTTGTCGAGCAGCAACGCTTTGCACTCGTTCAAATGTCAATTAAATTCCACTTTAATCGTTCATGAAATCGAATGCAGAATTTTGTCGCAGATCATATAAGACAGACGTCTCGCGGTGGATGAAAAAAGCAAAAATTGTCATTGCGACTTTCATGGGAAATTGACTCGACTGACCTGTAAAAAAAAAAAAAAATCACCCAGACATTTAGGCGGCTTCGGGGGTAAAGACAAGTGGTGCGGCGAATACGTTCCGGCAAATTAAAATCGATACAGAAGTGTCGCTTTAATAAGTCTTAAGGGAGTAACGAGTCTCTCATCTCATGTTAACGAGCATGTAGGCTCAGCCAACCTGCCTTAGTAACAGGTGAAATGTTTTAAAAACGGTCCGTTGCACGTCCTCGTCAACGCGTTCCTAACGATGCCATTTATTACAGCACCAGCTGGGGAAAAACGCCCTCATAACTAACGGGTTCTCATCCGACCTCAAGACACCGGATCGCGTGAACAACGTGTCGCTGCTTTTGTAGAAATGTAGAATGTAATTATTGAGCTCAGGAATCATGTATCAAAATGAGGACGTACGGGACATACGTCCATCTTACATATCGCAAATCTGAGTCTCTTGGACACAAGACCCTGGTCCCCCCCCCCACACGCCGTGGCAGCTGCTGGGGATTCGTCACCTGAATGAAATCAAAGCCCTGGCAGGAAGCTGATCCTCAGTGTGTGTGTGTGTGTGTGTGTGTGTGTGTGTGTGTGTGTGTGTGTGGCTGCCGCACAGGTCCGGTGTCTCGGCACGGCTGTCTGCGCGAAGCCCTTTTATTCCTGCCAAAAACGGTAATGAAACCTCGCCGTAGCGTTTCTCCGCACTGGAACTAGATTGTCCCGGTGCCAAGGGTGTCACTGTTTACCCACACGTGAGGCCCCGCCCCCTGCGTGGAGGAGGTTACATGTGCTCACAGAGCAGTGGAGACTCAGGGAAGGACGGAGAAGCATCCAGCCAGCGATGATTTACGCTGATCCATTAGCTCATCTTAAAACAGCATTAATGCCCCCCCCCCCCCACCCTCCCCTGCTGAACTGCCTTGAAAATAAAAGAGGAGACAACCCCCCCCCCCCATTAGGAGGCGAGGCTTGAAGGTGATAGCTGTTGAAAGCTGACCACAAAAGGGCACATTAAGAATTCAACAGCTAGCGCAGCCACATCAGCTGGAAAAGCGACTGAGGCATGCACGGAGACAATTAACCCCCGTGATTTACCGCGCGGAGGATGATCAGGCGTGGTACCCCCCCCTCCTCCTCCCTCCTCCCTCCCTCGATCTCCTATGAAACACACTCTTTGATTAATGGCAGCTCGGGGGGGGCGGGGGTCCTTGCCAGTGCGGTGACTGGCGTCAGGACGGGGGGGGGGGGCAGGCCCGGGTGGCGCGGAATGGCTCCCAGAGGCTCCATCGCGACCGCCACACCTGGCGCTGCAGGTGACCTACGGCGACAGCTACCTTTGAAAACTCAACTCACTATCTTAATTATTCGTATCGAGGGCGGACGGGCGCGCGGCGAGACGAATGAAACCACTCTTATGGCGGTTGGTGATAAGAGCTACGGATACACCTCACGGAAGAGAGAGAGAGAGAGAGAGAGAGAGAGAGAGAGAGAGAGAGAGAGAGAGAGAGGGGGGGATGATGAAGAGCATCTTCCCTCACGCGGTGCCGCCGTACCGCGGAGCCGCGTGCTGCCTGAAACACACTACGGGCTGATTTTAAGGCGGCTGTGAAACGTGCGCTACAGCGGGGTCTGTGGGAGCAGCAGCCTGGCTCTCGCTGCACTATTGATTCAGCAGCGCTGCAGTTTAGAGAGACGCTTCGGCCCGGGTATGAGAAACGGAAAATAAACAGAGGGAACCGAGTGGTGGTGGTGGTAGGGGGGGGGGGGGGGGGGGGCTTGTGGGAGCTCCGTAGACCGACAGACACGGAACCCGGTTAAAAGAATACAGATTCACGGCGTTAGAGAGACAGTTTCATTTCATTGAAAAAAAAGGTGTCCTTTAAGTTTTAAGAATGCACGTTTAAATATGCAAATGAGGCATTGTCCGTCAAATATGTGCTAATTTGCAAACGTCAGATGAAGAGAAGGTTCGACGCTCTTGTTTCATTTTGTTGAGTCAAAGGTTATTTACTGATGGATCTGTTTTTATAAACTCATTAAAGCAGAAATTAGTGGCAACATTCCGCCATGTTTTTAGGAATTAAATATTCCATAAATCAGGAGAAGAACGATATTTGAACACAAACCTTCAGAATGTAGATCGCAGTGAAACCGGAAAGGTGTTGTGTATGTAAGAGCTACTGAAATGTTTGTGTCTGAATATGCAAATGAGGCATTTTAGGCAAAATCTACAGACGCAAAAAAAATAGACAAAGGCCTTGCTTTGTATAACGGACGCCTGTAGTGTCTCCCCTCTTAACTCTTCACTTTGCACTGTAGTTTTAAATCAAATTTGGCAAACATCCCCAGACTCACTCACTCAAGTTAAAACAGAAAACGAGTCAGATGACGGACAAAACTGAAATATTTCTTCCAAGATTGTTTACGGATTGTGAAAAAGGGGAACTTGGAGAGTCATCTATGTTTCCCGATCGCCATGGTGACGTTGCGGTTTGGTCACCAATAAAACTGCAGACTGCAGAGCTTCTTTCATCGGGCCTGTGAGACTCCCCAAAACGTTTCCTCCAGCAGCCACTCTGTCAGAGACGCCGCCGTACGTTTCATACGCTCTTATGAAACGCAGCGGAGAGCGACGGAGACAGAGTATATTTAAGAGACACGATACACATTAGTAAGACAGAAACTGGAACAAAGCAGCCCGCCGAACCTGAAAAGCAGTGTTTGTCTTTCAGACGTCAATATCTGACCCTTGACCTGAAAAGAGAGGAACGCGCTTCAGACCCGGCGGTGCATCCGCACACATTTCTGAGGCGGTCGCAGCCTCGGCGACACACGGCCGGCGTGTGTAGCGCAGCTCACCTTATCTTCACTCGCTCCCTCACAACTGCTGGTTGAGTTGAAGCTGCAACAACACAGGCAGATAAAGAGACGCCGAGGACCGTTTTCTGCCAGCCGTCTGCTTTATCTCTGTGATGACAGGGAACTCTGGCTACTAACCACACACACACACACACACACACACACACACACACACACACACACACACACACACACACACGACTCATCCACTCTTCTTCTTCTGGTGACCTCCTCAAATCAATTTTATTACTCATATTCTGATCCATTTATCTTTTTTTTTAAAAATTCATTAATTCATTAATTACTCACACGCCGGGGCCAGCAGGGGGTAGGGATGGGTATCGTTTGGTTTTTTTTCCGGTACCGGTGCTAAAACGATACTTTTAAAACGATACCGGTGCTAAACGGCGTCTGAACCGATACTTTAAAAAAACAAACGACGATTGACAACATTAAAGAAAAGCTTTTTTTTTTATTGCCAAGGCAATTTGTTTTCTTCAAATTGAACAATATATGAACTGTTTACTATAAATATAAATAAATACAAAACACTTGGCTTCAAACTACAGCTTCCAACTTTTTAACTTCAAACTATGAACAATATATTAACTGTTAACAACAGTTTACAGTATACTTAAATAAATGTAAATAAACTTCAGCAATTCTTTTGCAGAAATATGAGCATATTTGCCTCGGCACCGAAAGGAAGCAGCGAAATCTGCGTTGTGTTTCGGTCCGGTAGGAACCGGTTGTATAGGTTTTCGGTACCCAACCCTAGCAGGGGGCGACTACTTCTGTTGAAAAAATAAGTCTTGACTGTTTAGAAGTCTGAGAAAATGACTCTGCTTCCTCACTTGATTCATGGCGTCAGTAAACATCGTTAGCGTGAGTTTACGCTCTCAATCGTTAGCTGCAGTCTTCTTCAACACTGAGCGATTTAAATAATAAATGGCGCAGGGCTACCTCGCGATTGACAGGCCGCTACAGTCGAACAACGGCGTCTCTACGACGAAAGAAACGCGAGGCTTCGTAACGTCAGCCCACGTACCGATGGCTGATCCGGTGTAGCCGGCAAGCTAACGGCTAACGGCTAACGCGCTCGCCACAATAGCTCCCGCCTCTGCTGTTTCCGTTTGCTCCCCTCGGCTTTATGAACACCATTTTGTTCAATGGAAGGTCTCCGAGAGGTGAACTCATTAGAGCTTGACCTCAGCCCGGTTTATTCAACAAGCCCACATTTGGTATATTTGTACCAATCGAGAGCAGACAGCATGCTAACGTTTAGCTTCGGAAAACTGATTTATTTGGACTTAAGAGAGACTACGCAGTTTCAGTTACTACTATTAAACTTAAACTAAGCAGGTTGGGTTTTACTGATACTTTACATCTGGATCATGTTCGTGCAACAAATCATTATTTTGAATGTGGTCCTCTTCACAGCGGTGTATTATGGGTACAAAAGCCTTTGAAACTTCATTCACACCGTGACTTTCACCCTTTGAAACGAGGCTATCAAAGCAACACCACTTGTGAACTAAATGAACGAGTTCAGTTCTTTGAGATTGGGGAACGTAGCTGGACCCGCGGAGAACCCGTCATCTCAGAAGCGGACGAGATGTCTGCGCAGAAAGACCATCACGGCTGGAGGTACCAGTCTAGTCCTAATGCGTAACGCTCAGGAAGTCAAGAGCGTGTTTCTGTGTATCAGACATGAATGAAGTTTCCTCTTTAAGCGTAGGAGAGGAAGTGGTACATTGATGTGCGAGTGCAATGTGTGTGTGTGTGTGTGTGTGTGTGTGTGTGTGTGTGTGTGTGTGTGCGTGCGTGTGTGTGTGTGTGTGTGTGTGTGTGTGTGTGAACATGTAACTGAGACTGAGTGGCGCTGAAGGAGGATACTGCAGTCCTCGCTCTGCAGAACAGGACGGCATATCTAATGAGAGGCTAATCATTCATCCAACACAGAGACACGATGTGCATAGCTGATATATATATATATGTGCACAGTGATGATGACCTCATTCTCACACACACACACACACACGCACGCCACTGCAGAGACAGGCTTAGTCAGCTGTAGCAAACTGCAGACAAGAGAGGGTGAGGAAATGAGCGAGGATGGAGGCGCAGAAAACCGGCGAGGAAGGCGGCGGCGTCAGTTACGGCGCGTCGATTTATGGGCCCACTCTGACACGCTGGACAATAAATAAGGTTCTGAGGATTATTTTCACAAAAGAAAGTCATAAGATCATAAGAGCGTAGTGTTTTTTTTTTTTGTTTAAGCAGGTCACAGGCTGCAAAAACAACGTTTGCCGCACAGTTGGCGGACCTGAAGACACAGAAGAATACTCTAAAAAAAGAGCAGCCCTCCTTTGTGTTAGACTCCAAAAAAAAAAAAACCACCGCAGTGATATTCCAGACCAGCTGGTTAGGTCACATATGGGTCCCCACCTTCCCCTGCTGTCTAATGGCGAGCACAAGTGCAGCCACTGTAGTGGAATGTGTTGTTTTCCTTTAAATAAAACCCGTTTTATTGAAATGGACGCGATCGGAATAACCGTTAACGCCGCTAGATCCACTTATAAACATTTTAACGTTCCGTATACGTAGAGCTACTTCACCTGTTAACCAGCGTCCGTGGACAAACGGTGCGTCAGCCATCGGAACTCACAGAGGAGAAATCACAGCTTTAATGAAATATAGTATTAGCTGTTAAGCTTTTAGGGGAAAACGAGCAGCGGGTGGATTTAACGTCAATGTCTAGAACGACGACGACAAAGAAAACCTCCTGAGTTTGGACCATTTTTAAAAAAAACAAACAGATAAACACCAGTGGGAAACACAAGGTGACACACACACACACACACACACACACACACACACACTCCCGATTAGGATCTGGGGTGTGACGGATGATCAGTCTGGGTCGGTCCGTGTCGTCAGTCTGCAGATAAAAATCATACAGATTCCACTCTATTTACTCAGCGTTTCATTTATCCTACCTCCGGTTAGGAAGGGGTAAAGAAAAAAGTGTTTCAGTGAGTCAGTGGGAGACGCTGGCTAAAGACGTGGAGAATAATTAGTATCGCCGTTGCGCCGTCTCTCTGCAGGGGGGAGCTGCGGAAATCCATAAGGGCCTCCGCTGTTTCCTCTCTGAAGCAGATGGGTGCCTCTCTCTCTCTCTCTCTCTCTCTCTCTCTCTCTCTCTCTCTCTCTCTCTGTCACTCGCAGCTCAACTTCCCATTTTATTTTTCCTCAAACACTCTCAAACACTGTCAATGGATTTTGGTCCAAATCCCCGGAGATTCCGCCGGTGTAGCCAGCATCCCTGCACAAATGTGGAGTGATTCGACGAGATCGCGATATCTGCGGCGCGTTCAAATCTTTTACGGGCGAACAAAGCGGCCCTGAGCAGCGCCTCGCAGACGCACGATTCCACTGGATTGAATACTCCACGTGTGTGCATCTGTCTGCATCTGCAAGCTGAGATTTTAAGTGCATTCTCTCGAAACATACGGACACATATTTGTATCTGAATTCAGGATATGAATGTTACAGTACAGACACTAAACAAGGAAGTTTGAGCCAAACTAGACCCGCCTACAAACTCGTGTGTCCGCCAAGCTATTGGCAGCGCAAAGAGCCAACACAGGGACAAAGTGGAGTCTAACTAGGAGAAACCAGCGGTGCTGAGGTGACGTCAGCATCTCTGCAGATGATCAGAACTGCGGTTGGAGACCAGCTGAGGACAGGAGGACCCAGATCCTCTAGAACTTCAGATATTTGCAGTTCCCACGCAAGGCACCTGGACCTGAACGGTCAAGGGATGTGATGTGTGCAGATGTTTTGACGGACACGTTCGCTGCTCCAGTGTTTCAAGAAGACTACCTTTGTCCTTGTCCCCAAAAAGATCCAGGGAGGACCTCTACAACCCAGCAGGCCCAAAAGAATGACCAGAGACCCAGAGCCACAGAGAGCGCTGTGTGTTTATTATTTCTAATTATGCAACATCCATTTATTCATTTGCAATACTGTTTACCACACTTTTATTACTTTATTTAATACTTTATTGATGCTTGTATTTTATCCGTTAACTTGCACTATTTTGTGTCTTAGAGGCTAATTTAGCTTTCACCGGCGTGATTTTCTTTTAATTATTCATATTTAATGAGCATTGTTGGAGGGAGCCTGAGATCCAAAGATTTTAATTGCCCATGAATTTGTCTTTGTAATAGGTCTGCATACATATATATATATATATATATATATATATATATATATATATATATATATATATATATATATATATACATACTCACACCATAAAAATAAAAATAAAATGTATATAGAGACCCAA
Source organism: Cebidichthys violaceus (assembly GCF_023349555.1). Taxonomy (NCBI): domain Eukaryota; kingdom Metazoa; phylum Chordata; class Actinopteri; order Perciformes; family Stichaeidae; genus Cebidichthys; species Cebidichthys violaceus. The sequence continues at coordinate 230,027 of NW_027176982.1, read as the reverse complement.
AATGTGTGTGTATATATATATATATATATATATATATATATATATATATATATATATATATATATATATATATACACACTCACACCATAAAAATAAATAGAAAATGTGTTTTTCTTCAACAGCAGCCATCAAGTGACAGACAGCAAAGTCAACTCTGTGTTCCCAAAGTAAACGGCGCTAACAGCATGACTGCTTTCTAATATCACACAGGCGAGGGGAGGATGACTAGCAGGTGAAGCGTCCTTGTCAAAAAAAACAACAAAAAAAACAGCGAGGAAGTCTCCGGCACCGCAACCTTGAGCCCCCCCCCCTCTGATGAAAACAGCTGTGTCGTGGAATTATTCCAGCTATTTAAAGTCCGACGTTATGCGTCGCCTTTAAGAGATATCGGCGGCAAAACAAAGAGGAATGCGGCCCGCCTTGTTTTAATTAACAGCTCATTGTTACTGTAATCCGGCCCTATAAACAGTGAGCTTACATGGTAGCTACACTCCTCAGTGGTGAACCACAGGCTCTGCACCAAAGACACCCATCTAGCCGTCACCGACGCCACAGCGTGCTGCAAAAGCACCATACACACATGCTGCTTTCTTACACAGCCTAAGAGGTTAATGGAAGCAATCATTTCATTCTTTTTTTTTTATGTATTTCTTGTTGATCACACTTCGACTGCATCGTCCCTCCGCTCCGAACAAATGAAGCTTTCAGTCGGAGCGGTGAGTAGCTGCCTGAACAGCTGGTGGGCCCCGCAAGCCGGCTGTTACGCCGCGGGACGTTTCCTAATAACACAACCGGACCTCCTCCCTATTTATCTGACAGGATATACAGTACAGCTACAGAAGGGGATGCTGGACTGCAGACCTGGACTACAAGCCAGACCGCTTCACACAACCGCCTCCAGAATCAGCCCCAAAACATTCCGGAGGAAAGTGACCGAGGCCGCAGATAAGCAGCTGCAGTTTTCTCAAATATATCTGGCAAAGCATTCATAGCTAAATATTGGCAAGTGTTCTTATGAGCTCGTTTCCATTACTGAACTCAGCATGACTATTTTCCGCTATTGTGTGCCTCATAAATAAAGGGTTTAATGGTTTAACTCATTAAACGATTAGGAGTAATCGACATAAAAAGGAAGCCTCTCAGACATTTACCAATAATAAAATACATCGAATGATACACTGCAACACAAGAAAACAGACTGCTGCTGTAGAACTCCGACCCCGAGGGCAAAACTGGCAAAAACACGACAAACGAGCTACAACATCTGCGTTTCCATTCAATTGTAATGCAAATTTGAGCAGAATTTTAGCGAAATTTGCAAAATTTTCTGCCGTTTACGTACAGTTTTTCCTAACGCAATACTTCAAAATGGGCATAAAAACACGTGAACGGACACACGGCTATCGTGGCAGGTTGAAACTCCGTCCTTCGCTGCTGTATCTGTACACGACACCGGGAATCCTAACGCCGCCTGTGTGTGTGTGTGTGTGTGTTAGACGAGTTGGACATGATGTACGCGTCTGCCACAATGAAGTAGACGCGTCGTAATGAAGCACTAGGATGTTGTCGATGCACGAATGTCTCCGGTTACCGTAGACAAATGATCCTGATCCGTTTCACACGTAGACGTTTGCTTTGATTGTAATTTTGGTATTGACAGATGCCCTGATTTTGTGCATTGGAGTCCTTATCCAGGGAGAAGAGATTGGATCGGTGCATCCCCAAGTGTCAGATTTAAAAATGTTTTATGAAGGGTAATGTGCTCTTGCATTAAATCCAGTTATAAGTGATTCTAAATTGCGGATTTAAGTCTCTCTAGTGGCTAACAATGCCCCCTTTAATCCATAAAGTCCCCGCTTTTAAAAAAACCAACAACCTCGAATGGTGTTTTGGTAGAAGATGTCTCACACCGACATGTTCCGACATGTTCGCTTTGTTGGCTCTTGGATTTATCATCTCTGTAGTAAAAGCTCCGTTTCTATTTATTTCATATTTATTACGGCTGGAAAAAAAAGAAGCCGACAGGCAGCGCAGCTCAGGAGTCAATAACACCGCCACGCTAATTTTCCCCCCGTCAATCACCGAGAGGCTCCCGAGGGCAAAGTGAGGGGAATGTAATTCACATCGTCCATTTTACTGACATTTTTGAGTTGTGTCAGAATCAAACACTGGAGCAGAGTAGAAATATATTTCTATATATATCTATATATATATATATATATATGAAACTGATGTAGGACTCCTATTATTGACTTTGATCTATAGACCCGTTTACAGCCAACGTCATAAAAAGCAGACATGTGCATGTTAGCGACGGAGCC
>NW_027176982.1:202706-222706 GCF_023349555.1 Cebidichthys violaceus | reverse complement strand
GAGAGCCACCTCCACCTTCCCCCTCGCCCTCTCAACACTGCTCCCAAAAGTCCTCCGTTTTGAGAAGAATACGGAAAAAACGCTCGCACAATGAAAGCTCTCACTCGGGTCTTGATTGGCAGGAGTGTACGTCCGTCTTTTCGCCACGCTCCGATGGAAAATAAACCGGTCGAGCCACAGCGGAGCGCCTTTCCCACCCTGTCGGGAGCGTGAGCAAACACAAACGCTGCCGCTACAAGTGATCCTAATGGTAAACACTGCCAAATCGGGTCAAAAGGCGCGGGTATTTATTTATTACCCTCGGGTCAGGTGCCTCAGACGGCTTACAAGGGCCATTCATTACGCTTTCGGCCTGAGCAAACAAGGGGCGCAAATACGGCACAATAATCTACCTGTGCTATTCATGTGACTCAGTGGGTTGGCGCGATCCATTCGCACAGCCCCCCCACAGGCTCATAACACACACACACACACACACACACACACACACACACACACACACACACACACACACAACAGTGCCTCAGGTGTCGGAGCAAATAGCTCTTTTAAAAAAAAAACCACACAGTCAACAAGCTCCTACCTGCAATTTGGCGGCGGGTCCAAGGTTATCTCTGCTAGCTCTTTCTGGATTCTGAAATGAGAGGGAAGATCTGTGTATTATTCATATTCATAGTCCCAAACACACACACACACACACACACACACACACACAGTTATATAAATCCTGCATGTAAAATCAATCAGTAGGTGTATACACCGAATACCTCATTGATTTTCTAACGAGCTCCTGAGCACAGCGATTGAACACAAGAATGATTCCCGTCACGCAAGATCAACACGGGGATGCACGGCTGAATATTTTGCCTTTTAAAAAACGATAAATAAATAAAAAAAACACGCACAGGAATGAATTGATATCGATGTAAAAAAAAAAAAGGGCTCGTCATGAATCATACCACATAATTAATCTGGCTGCCGATCACGCCCCCCCCCCCCCCCCGTCTCAGGGAGCTGGTGGGAGCGTTTCCACACTGGGCACATAAAAAAGAGACGGTTTTAATGAATAGACCGGAGAGAGAGGTCAGATTTCTCCCTGGTTAAGTATTCATTACAAAACTATGTTAGTGATTTGCCTACAAGGATCCAGTAGCCGCGCGTTAGGCTTTAAAAATCACTCAGTCGGCTATAAACGCTGCCGTTATTCTCTCCACACGGACGAGCGCAACACCGGCCTCATTCACAGACCGACGATGGAGCAACTCGGCAGCTTCTTTCACCGTGGTTTACGCATCTACATCCAGGGTTCCTACAAAATTCCACACAATGCGTAAGCATTGAAATATGTAATTTTTTTTTTTACCCCCCTCTTTGGAAAATTCTTAATTCAAATTTCATGATGTTCCAGAGAGCGCAGATCAATCCGGCCGCTGATTTATTAGTTGCCCTCCCAAGCGGCGCGGCGCCCCCCATTACCGCAGTGGCAGAGTTCAACTAAACACATTAACGCCGTCGGCGGAAGCGGACATGTTTGGGTTAATCGCACCCCGACAGGGGGGGGAAGACACTTTGTGTGAATGTGGAAGTTATTCTGCCTTAAATTAGCTCCGATATAAAAATAAAATAATAATTCACATATCGCTTCTGCCGAACTTCCACGCACTGGATGCGAAAGCGTAGTGTGGAGGAGCCAGTTACATTCAGCAGGAATTACTTACCAACTTAAAGATTTAAAATCATCAAAAGTGCTTTAAATGTGAAATCTATCGAAAACTATTGCAGCTTAAACTTTTGCAGCGTAAACTTTTGCAGCGTAAACTTGAGCCTAGTGCTGGACCGTATGATATGAATTTTCACACATCGTCATACACCAGTGTCATAGCCGAAACAACTGCTGTCACTCTTCAACAGTCAGCTAAATATATTGTTCGCCGCTATGAGCGCTACGGTACGGTCTTAAGTGTATTATTTTATTATAACACAACAATTAATAACCCACAACTAACTCTCTTGAACACAGCAAAACACCACGACACAACACAAACAATTTGTAACACTAATAATTGTACATTTATAAAATTTCACCGCCGAACTGCATGCTGGATACAGCTCGCTAGCTAGCCTGTTAGCTAGTCTGCTAACAGCTAGGAGAGGCTCCGTTGCTACACTAACGTTACAATAAAGAACAGAACAGAGCGATGCAGGAGGAACAATGAGAGACCGGAGATGCACCAATAGAGTCTGTGCCCAACAGAGGAGCTGTGTCTGCTGTTTGGAAGGGTTCTGGTTTTAAAAAATCTAACGTTTTGCTGGTTTGGAGCCACTGTTGTTGCCGCTGGTGGAAACACGAGCAACTTACATCACATTACCTGCAAACCTATCTACGTCACGTTTTTATGTTTGGGGTATTTTGGTTAGACACACGTACAACGCTGATTACCTTGTAATATGTGTGGTATTTGTTATAAATGGACGTTGGTACATAGAGGGTGATAAGAAGCTGTACCTGGAGGGACTTAGGACCCAGGGGAATGTAGTTGAAGGAAGTAGGAAGAGACGGAAGACACGCCCACACAAACAGCTGTTCACCGATCGCTACCGTGTTTTTGTGTTGAAAATGTCCGCTTAATAATTAAACGCGCGATAAAATAATTTTTCGGCATTAATTAACGTGAAAAAAAATAAATACAGTGAAACCGGTATAATCTTAAAAAAATACCGTGATACACAATTTTTGGTCATACCGCCCAGCCCTACTTGAGCTGACCCAAAACTGCGTAGAGCGTCAGATTCAGGCTGAGCTGATGGCGTCCATGTGACAAAGGGTACGTTGAGTGTACTGGACTCTGGGAAATCAATTTGCCGAGTTTGAACAGCCAAGGACGCGAGCTCAAGCACTGCGTGTTCTGTGTTGACAAACAAAAACAAAAAGACACTTTTTCACTCCCCTTCCATCTTGTTTTCCACATACTTTACTTCTGCCGCTGTAACTGACAATGCTCAGGGAACGCCATTAATTGAGTACTCTTATCGATCGCGCCGTCTCTTCACTCAGCTCAGTTTGTTGGCCGGGACGTAAAAAAAAATAATTTGCTATTGCAAGAGAGAGAGAGAGAGAGAGAGAGGGAGAGAGAGAGAGAGAGGGAGAGGGAGAGGAAAGACGAGCGGTCGATGCTGACGTGATATACTGTTTCAGCATCGACGCGGCAATGAATGGATGTGCAACAGTCACACTGCAGAGCCATTTGGGGCTCATTTACATTGCTCTACAACCATTTTGCTGCTTGAGAAGAGTCGGTTGTCAGGCGTCCTAAAATGCTACTTTATTATAAAATCCACCGTTCACGCAGCGTGCAGAATGGAAGAGTCGTACAGGCTAGGATTAGGGATAATGACGTGTGCGGACGGCGCTTGCACCGTTTATTTTTCTCTGTCAATCGCGAGCAATTACCGAGACAAAAAAGTGTCGACGTCGGTAAGCATTTTGTAGAAAAGGTGTGCACTCAGTGGAGAGCGGATCTCTGCCAGGTGCAGCAAAACACTGCTGTGTGAGTGAATGAGGACAACCTACAATTGGCTAACCCTCCGTCTAGACACCGACTAGGGCTGCAACGGTGTCAGAAAACACCTAATCTACCTTCGCCACCCCCGATACTCATTTTTCACTGAGCAGAGCCTGAACGCATCACGGCGTAGCTGAACGGAACCTATAAGTTCGTTAGCCGCGTTGCTAACGTTAACTGTCTCTCCTGTTATTTCAACTGATTTGTCATTGCCCAATTACGATCGTGGGTAAAACCTAATGTCACACTGCGATGATTAAACTGTATAATTAATATCGTGCAGTTACCTGCAGCGGAATGCGAGACAAGCCGTGGACAGACACAGAGATGCACGCTCTAAATTTCGCCTACATGGTTCCCTATTTTGAGACGACACTGGCATGATGTTTCACTGGGTGTGTTGTGGTTTTAAATATATGTGTACAAAAAACAAAACACAACTGTTGGTACAAACTGCTTTTGTTAGTATTCTGGGTGAAAAAAAAAACAAAATACGAGGCCGGCTAAAGGACTGTAAGTGGCAATAACACCTCCACATAAAAGAGCTCCTGGAATGGAGTGTACTTCATAGGTTGGTTGATGATACATAACACAAAACTAAAGAGTATCCAGGGGGGGGGGGGGGGGAATGACTTGGGGAAGGAGGGGGAAGAAGCAGAAGAAGGAAAAAAAAGACATATATTTGCAAAGGAGCCTGTAATACAATCTCCACGGTTATGGAGTCATTCTCAGCCCCAGTGCGCGCCGTGTAATTTTATCTGCAGTATTTCCTGAGGTGGCACATTTGACGGCAGAAGCTGGGGACCTGTTAGGGAGAGTGGTGCACTGAAAGAGGCCGGTGGAATTCGACGGTAGGAGGGGGGGGTGGGGGGGGGGTGGAGTGGGAGCACCGATTATACCGAGAGAGTTCCTCGTCGCCTCTTTAACCAAACACTCGCTTTCTGCAGCGCTCCACAGCTCATTGCATTTGATAATCCCTGGAGACAACCGCGAGCGCTAAACTATTACATTCTGCATGCCTCGACACATGCAAATAAGTCAATATCGTCGGGAGCCTAGCTCTTTTTTTTTCTTCTTTTTTTTTATGATGGAAAACACCGGCTTTGGCTTCTGCGCGGAGCAGGCCGATGATTTATTACAGGAGCGAGCGCTGAAAAGCAACTAAATAACGGCGTGCCTGTCAACCTTCCTATAAAATGGTTACCCTCAAGGTCCTTATTTTTTATGTTGTAGCCAACTCTGGTGATAAGAAGTCACCTCTGTGTTTATTTCAAACAGCCTCCCGTGGATGCGGGATCCTTTTTAAATGCAGAGGACTTCATGGACACAGACCTGGCTACACGCCGGCCAAAGCGAGTCGATGGTTTCGGTTTAGTTCTACGCCGATGACACCGTACTTTATTTTATTTTTCTTTGACCCTTAAGACGTCGCCATGCGTCAACCAAAGTGCTCGTTAGATGGTCAAACGAGGTAATTTAGCGCTCTTATTTTGAAAAAAAAAAAAAGGGCAGAATGAGTTGAAACCACGTGGTTGCGCGAGGTAAGAACCGTCCCAGCATGCACTGGGGCAATGGATTCATTCATCCTCTGATTATTATGTCTCAACCTGCCTTTCATGAGGTAATTAACACTTTTCTCCATCATGACTCGTCAGCTGTGTGGAGGTGGAAAAAAAGAAGAAGCCACGGGTTTCAATTTCTCTCCTTTTTCCATCCCTTTACGAGCGAACAACCGAGCGCGACGCGAAATATGAAATGTCTGAAAACGACGAAATGAAATCCCTTTAGAATGACTGTCGAGTAAGCGCCGCCTCTCCGTCACAAAGACCCGTTAACGTCGCGGTGCGAGTCGACCGGGGGGGGGGGGGATCTCCACACGGCCACGAACACACAACGGAGCAGATTTTGATCACAGCGATGATGTATTTAAACGTTGCGTTCAAGCGCTCTCTTATAGTAGCTCAAAGAGGACGCGGACTAAGTGGCGCAGGTGTCTGGAAGTGATGCTTTTAAACGTCCGCTCGTTTGTTCGGGAGAATTAAATAGGAGTCGGCGGGCCGAGCGGACGGAGAACACCGAGTCATTAGCATAGTAACTGATGACTGTTTTCATTATCGATTGATTTCTTCATTATCTTTTAAATCAGGGGGGGAATCGATTCCGCGGAGCCCAAGGTGACATTTTTCTCAGATGTTTTGTTTTGGTCCAACCAACACCGAACACACAAAGCAACCCGACACATAGAGGACCAGAGGACCGTCTCTAAACGACTCCATTCATCGCAATTGAGTCGTTAAAATGCTCTGTGGATCGACTCGTAGAAGAAGGTAGCGGCGGACGCACACACACGTCCTCACCTCTTGGCGCTGGTGGAGAGCTTGGCGGCGGTCTTGCTGGAGATCTTGGCCTCCTTCTTCTTGGGCTGGGTCTGGTCCCGCTGCTCGGGGCCCGGCTGCTCCGGCGGAGCCGCCTCCCTCTGCTCGGCGTCCGAGCTTCCCCCGCTGGTGTTGGGGCTGTCGTCCGGCCTCGGCTGCACCTCACTGGACATGCTGACACTGAGACACACACACACACACACACACACACACACACACACACACACACACAGAGAGTTATGGATACAGAAGCCACAAAGACATTTAAAAATGCTCATCACGATTTACCATTATCAGTATGTTTATGATGCATTATCAGTACGTTTATGATGCATTATAAACATGGCCGTCATAGAAAGCGTTCTCAAACTTTCCGTCCATCAACTTTTTGTGTCTTCAACTGTAGTCTGATATTCAGGGTTTTTGTTTGTTCGACCACCAAAGATATTCAGTCCCCCCCCCCCCCCCCCCCTTTGAGAAGACGGAGTCGTCCACCGTCGTGTTAAAATGCACTGAGGTGCATTAATTCTGTTAATGAGAAGAGGTTTGTGTTCGTTAAGGAAGACGTCGACTCTGCAGAGAATAAATTGCACCGTTCTAGAAGGACATCTTGCTTTGGAGAGGCTGATCTATACGTTGTTGTTGTTGTTGTTGTTGTTGTTGTTGTTGTTTTTCTTTCTTCTGGGAGCGTGAACGTGTCAATACTGAAATATCTTAAAGCTCAAATAAAATGTCATATTTTAAAAAATTCTATGTATAAGATTGGGAAGATCTCAGGAAGCTCTCAGCACATATTTAAGAAAAGTGCATCTTTTTAATTACATGAACAGAAATGTGTGTTTTCTTATTCATACACCAATTTTTTTTGGTCATTTAATTGGATCATTTACTCCACATCTATACCGCATATATATGGTAATGTGATGCTTGTTCTTTAACTTTAAAAAAAAAGTCATGTAGACTGTTGGACTTGTTGTCATTTTGGCACTAATTGCAACTAACTGCCTGGATTATTAGTTCACTAGTGTTTAAAAGAAAGCATGAGTTTTTAAAACCAGAGTTGGGTTAATTGGCATTTGTCACTAATTGCAGACTTTTCACACACACACACACACACACCTGCAGAGGTCTGTTTGTAGCTACAGAGGGTGAAGAAGCACATTTCTCACCGCTCATCCACAATCAGTCGAGTCGAACATCCGCTCGAGTCTCAATAATATAAAAAGAGAGACACCTACAAGGTCATGTTCACTAAATCCTCCACCACTCAGCGTGTGCGCGCGTGTGTGTGTGCGTGTGTGTGTGCGTGTGTGTGTGCGTGTGTGTGTGTGTGTGTGCGCACGTCAAGGTGAATGCCTCTATTTACATTCCCGAGTCTGACATGAAAAATGTATGATACTAGATGAACGCTGAGCTGAAATGAATATGAAATTGGACAGAAGTAAGGACAGACTATTCAATAAACAACGACGGCGAGCTTTGGCAGCTTTTGACATTTGACAACACACACACACACACACACACACACACACACACACACACACACACACACACACACAGGGTATCTGATGCAATTAACTGCATTTGGTGGCGATATGGGGGGATGATTGGGGGGATTATAGGGGTTAGGGTGATACAGAGGGGCGTCGTTTAAAAGAAGGTGAGAAGGTTTACATGCTCTGGTGAGTCGGATCCTCTCAGGGTTGAGCTGTTGTTGTTGTTGTTGTTGTTGTTGTTGTTGTTGTTGTTGTGATGTGGAGGATGTTGTCAGGTGAGGACAACAACAAAAAACACACCGAGAGGAAAAAGTTGCACACAAAGCAGCACATCTGGGGCAGATGTTTGGTTTTTATTGTTGTCAAAACACCTCAAACCACAGATGTCTACCAGGGGGACGCTTCACAAACGGTGTGTTATTTTGCTTTAAACCTTATTTAAATTGAAATGTGTTGCAGTGCCCTCAACAAACCGGTTCTTTAATTAAAAACGTTTCAACTTTGACATTTGGTTCTCACTGTTACGACAACATATTGAGAAGGTTTTTTTTGGGGGGGACTACCTATTACAGAAGTTTAACGTGTATCGCCTGCACTGTTTTGGTGCAATGGGTGTACACCGAATGAAACAGAGGCTGGTGAACGGCATCTCCGTGGAGTCTTATGTTCCCGGTTACAGAGGAGCAGGTTTTTTTTTTGTTTTTTTTTAAAGCGGTTGATAGTTTCCGTGCGGAGAGACGTTCTCTCCATTCACGCAGAATGGCACGTCTTATACCGGGGCTCGTGTCGGAGGAGCCCCCGGAGGAGTCTCACGGTCAAAGACCGCCTCGGTTTAGGAGACGTCTCTCCGCGGAGAGCAGAAGCCCAAAACATGCACGCTCCATCCGATTTAAACGAACCCGATCCAAGATCCAAGGGGGGCTCGAGCTGACCGCTGCCCAAAATCTGCTCCTGCACAATAGACGGAATGAATCCCCCCCCCCCCCCCCCCCCCGACCACAGCCGCCCCCTCCCTCCACCAAGACACCATAATAACCCTTTATTCCGTGCGCGGAGTTGAGCGTTTGGAGCGGGACACTGACCTTTACGAGCAGGCTGGACGCGCGGCGGCGGCAGGAGGAGGAAGGTGCGATAATGTCCACTGTGTATTCCGTGAATCTGTAGCGCTGCTCTGTCCGCTGCTTTTCCGCCCGTTGCTTTGACTGACTGCGAGAGAATGTGCTAAAAAAAAAAAAAAAAAAAAAAAAAAAAAAAAAAAAAAAGAGAAGAAAAAAAATCCCCGCGACGGTCAAGTTATCGGCAATTACACGCATCGTTTCCGGTTTTAAGATGGCAAAGTAAAAGCCTAAATGAGCACAGTCTTTTGGTTGGGGTTTTTTTTCAAGCGAAATATAAGCGAAATATAAGTCTAATTAATCTAATTAATATACTTTAATCTAACAGGTTCATCCTCACTTTTATCTCATTAGACGCACTACTTTTTGCACATATTTGCACGCAAACTAAAAACCATGGAGTCACTAAAGCACATGGTCACTAATAATTGTCCATCCCTTCACTATGACAGGTTTTTTTTTCATAATACATATATTTTATATAGCTTTTGAATGCCAATTTCGTAATTTCTTAATTTGTTGTATTTTTAGTTACTGCTTTTCTGTTACCACAAACAAACAAAAAAGTAACATCTTTATGTTATCTTGTCTTAAATAACATACTGGAGGCTACTGGAGTCAGGCCACCTAATTTCCCAGCAATCTTAAAATCACGGCTGTGGTATATTGTAAACAAAATGATAGACAAATAGATAGTTGCTTTATTAATTGCTACAGCAGCATTTATGGTACAGGTAAAGCAATACAAATGACAGAGTGAAAAATATAAAATATATAAAAAAAAATACAAATATAAAAATGCACAATATATACAATAAAAATAACAGAGTAAAAAAATATGAAATATAAAAATGCACAATATGTTCATTTTAAAATAGAATAAAATTAAAATGAACTAATTAAACAATAGTGCAAATATTTAACAAAACAAAACAAAAAGTGTAACAAAAAAAATAAAGAAAAACATTAAAAATCTTCAGTGATTGCTCTCGAAGAGACAATAACAAAACTTTGGACACAAAGTGTCAAACTTTACCCTGAAAATGAAATAAATAGATAGATAGATAGATAGATAGATAGATAGATAGATACTAACTTTATTGATCCCGCGAGGGGAAATTATTTTGTTACAAGCAGCAATAGGTTACAGAGCAGCAATAGGTCACAGGTAAAAAAAATCTTAATATTATATAAAAAGAAAAATACAAGAAAGATACACATGTCACAATATATACAGTTATAATATAGTAAAGATGTTATATAAAAAATGCACACTATATACACAGTGAACAGAAATAAAAACACATCAAAGACAAAACGTTCCAATAAACGATTAGTTCTGTTTAAATCGTTTTGTCACAAGATGAATAACACATCGTTCTACAGCCTGCGGACTTCTGGACTTTTCATTATTTATGTTTATGCGCAGAATCCTTCAGTTCCGACTTCTGTTCCTTTTGTTCTGACGCAGCTTGACAAATCAAGACCGCCTCCGTGCGCGCTCCCACGCGAGTCCGCGCAAAAAAAAAAAAAAAAAAACCCTGTGTGTGCTCTCTGAAGCGGTACGGCAGAGGCTTTGATGATAGTAGACTACAAAGGAAGTGTGCAAAAGAGAGGAACGGATCCATCTCGCTTCGACCAGCGTGGCACCAGGATTTAAAAAAATAAAAAATAAAAATATCCGAGCTAATAATAACAAACATAAACAGATAATAATGTACAGTCCATACCATAGACTGTGCATAAGAAGGTCCACGCGGAGCTGTTAGTGGTGTCTGTGCTTGGAGGAAAAAGGGCCCATTAATCAATTAATTAAACAAGTTAAAATGAACAGCTTTAAAACACCCCTAAATATTTTAAGTGTCTATATATATATATATATATATATATATATATATATATATATATATATATAGATAACTAAGTGACAACTATCTCCTCCAAATTGTTGCAATGCCTTGATTATCCGTACAATATTATATTTTGTAAATCAATTAATTTACATTTTAGAAATACTTCACGCTATTGTTCAAGGAACCGCGGAACTTTAACGCGGGTCGATTGTTTCTCTCCGCCGAAGTTCCGTGACGGACGTTAAACTTCCCGACATGCGCCGTTGAAAAACAAACGTAGCAGAATCGGCGTTTTTTTTCTGCCATTCCGACGAGTTAGTTGGGTTAGTTTTCGTCTTTAATAAAAAAAAACTACGACATATTGTTTTATGAACAATGGAGACGATTCTAGAGCAGCAGCGTCGCTACCACGAGGAGAAAGAGCGGCTAATGGACGCCAAAACCAAAGAGATGCTGCATAAGAAGTCCACGGTAGGAGCTATGCTAGCGCTAGCATCGACTGCTAATCGACGCCGCGAACACTTTGGACGTAAACTGTGACGCTAACTTGTGTCTTTTTGTCCGACAGCTGCGGGAACAGATAAACTCTGACCATCGAACAAGAGCGATGTTGGATGTGAGTTTAAACATAGTTTTATTTGTGGTTTAAAGTGACTCACGTAACGTGCTAACGTTGCCTATACGTTTAGATAGGAAGGTTAGCATTAGGCTACGTTTTAGCTCACTTGTATCATACAAAGAATAACCGAAAAGCCACACTTACCATGTATTGTTGCTTGTTGTTGGGCGGTAATCGGAGTCCAGTAGGTTCTACAGTGACGTTGACTGATCTGTGTGTCTTTTTGACAGAGGTATATGGAAGTGAGCGGAAATCTCAGAGACTCCTATGAAGACAAAGATGGGTGAGTGACCGACCATCACCCTGGAAACAGGACCTCCACCGCCGTAACATTCTAAACGGTCTCTTAACCTGAACATGGATTCTTCTTCTTCTTCTTCTCGTCGACAGAATGAGAAAAGATGAACTTGCTGCGATCTCGGGTCCGAATGAGTTCGCGGAGTTCTACAACAGACTGAAACACATAAAGGAGTTCCACAGAAAACACCCGAATGAGGTAGCTAACCTCTTACAGTACAGTCTTAATTTGAGACAGTGTGAACCTTTTAACATTAATGCTTTCATCTGCTTTCTATTTTTAGATTTCCATCCCCATGTCTGTAGAGTTTGAGGAGCTGATGAAGGCCAGAGACAACCCCAGCGAGGAGGCTCAGAGTGAGTCTACTAAAGCCGGGCTTTTCTTACGCAATGATTTTGCTCCGTCGGCTGAACCGTCGCTGTGGATCTGCCGTGTTTAAAAGAGACGACTGCCGGCTAACGCTCTGCTCCGGTTTGTCTTTGTCCTTCCGCAGACCTGGTGGAGTTCTCCGACGAGGAAGGATACGGCCGCTACCTCGACCTCCACGACTGCTACCTGAAGTACATCAACCTGAAGGGAGCCGAGGTTAAGACCCCCCCCACACACACACACACACACACACACCCCCACCTTTAAAGTCTGCTTACTTCATGCTGTGAAGTACTTATTTTAACCTCTTTCTACGCTCTTTCCCCGACAGAAACTCGAGTACATCTCTTACCTGTCTTCGTTCGATCAGCTGTTTGACATCCCCAAGGACAGGAAGAATGCCGAGTACAAAAAGTAGGTCCATCAGTACTCATTCCCGTCAGAACCGACGGGGTAACTGCTGTACGAGCTGTAAAGACATGAAAGTGATGGGCCGTGTTCACCCCCCCCCCATCGTGTGGTGGTTTTGTTTTGTCTGTGCAGGTATTTGGAGATGCTGCTGGAGTATCTGCAGGACTACACAGATCGGGTCAAACCTCTGCTGGACCAGAACGAGCTCTACGGCAAAGTGCTGATAGACTTTGAAAAGAAATGGACAACGGGACCTTCCCTGGCTGGCCGGTAAGTTCTCCTGTTCACACGTGGAGCTGGTTCAAGGTTTGGGCGTACGTCTCATCTGACCCGCTTGTTTGTTTTGTCTTTAACTGCAGAAAGAGACGAGCAGTGCGTTGACACATTCTGGAGCTCATCTGGACCTCTCTGCTTTTTCTTCTTGGGAGGTAAAACACGATGTGCTCGTATTCAAAGATCTACCTTTCTCTAGGGTCGGCTCGTTCGTACGACTGATGTCTTTGTTCCTCTCTGCAGGAGTTGGCTTCTTTAGGTCTGGACAGGTTGAAGTCTGCCCCTCATGGCGCTGGGACTGAAATGTGGAGGGTGAGAACGTCGCTTTCATTCTGAAACTAATAACATTAAACTGATATGTTTCTCTCTCTCTCTCTCTCTCTCTCTCTCTCTCTCTCTCTCTCTCTCTCTCTCTCTCTCTCTCTCTCTCTCTCTCTCTTTCTGGAACTCTCTTTCTGGAACTCTCTCTGGAACTCTCTCTCTGGAACACTCTTTCTCTGGATCTCTCTCTCTCTCTCTCTCTCTCTCTCTCTCTCTCTCTCTCTCTCTCTGGAACTCTCTGGATCTCTCTCTCTGGAACTCTCTCTCTCTGGAACTCTATCTGGATCTCTCTCTCTCTGAACTCTCTCTGGAACTCTCTCTGGATCTCTCTCTGGATCTCTCTCTCTGGAACTCTATCTGGATCTCTCTCTCTCTCTCTGGATCTCTCTCTCTCTCTCTCTGGATCTCTCTCTCTCTCTCTCTCTCTGGATCTCTCTCTCTCTGGAACTCTCTCTCTCTGGAACTCTCTCTGGATCTCTCGCTGGAAGCATTTAGTTCACTTTCTCTGACAGTTGATATTTATAAGCGCAATGCACCTATTAGTGCACATTCTGCATGAAGTTAGGACGGCTGATAGAGATTGTGTGTGTGTGTGTGTGTGTGTGTGTGTGTGATGGACAGGACTCTGGAGGAGAGAGCTCAAAGGCTCTTCAGCACAAAAGGCAAATCTCTGGAGTCGCTGGATCCTTCGCTGTTCGCCAAGAATCCCAAAGCCAAAGGCCCTAAAAAGTAAGCGAGTGTAAAAAAAAAAAAAAAAAAAAAAATCCAATCTAATGGCGACAGTGTCTTATGATAGTGCTCATTATATAATTCATAACGTATTCCATCCGTCACTTCTGCAGGGACACGGAGCGTAACAAGGAAATTTCCTTCCTGGAAGCTCAAGTCTATGAATACGTGGAGATCCTCGGGGTGAGTGAATCTATATATCTATCTATCTATATAATCTATAAATCTATATCTGCTGTTGAAGTCGTGACGTCTGGTGAAAAGCGTCTCCTCGCATCGCTGTGTTGCTCACGCTCGTTCCCATCGTCCTCGCCGGCCCACAGGAGCAGAGGCAGCTGACTCACGAGAACGTCCAGAGGAAACAGGCGAGGACCGGAGAGGAGCGCGAGGAAGAGGACGAGGAGCAGCTCAGCGAGAGCGAGAGCGAAGACGAGGACAACGAGATCATTTACAACCCCAAGAACCTGCCGCTGGGCTGGGACGGCAAGGTGAGGAACCCGACACCGTTAGACCGTCGGCAGGGTGTTCGCTGGCTCGCATGTGACGACGGTTCTTTGAATAAAAGATGTTCTCTGACGGCCCGTTTTTTATTCCCTGCAGCCGATTCCGTACTGGCTCTACAAACTCCACGGGCTGAACATCAACTACAACTGTGAGATCTGTGGAAACTACACCTACAGGGGGCCCAAAGCCTTCCAGAGGCACTTTGCGGTACGTTTTTTATGTCGCGTCTTCTTCGCCGTTTACAGAGGGTAGCGTGAAATCTGACGTCTCGACGTCCGAGAACAACAGAAGTGTGTTTCGTGTGTTTGCAGGAATGGAGGCACGCTCACGGTATGCGCTGCCTGGGAATCCCCCAACACCGCCCACTTCGCCAACGTCACGCAGATCGAGGACGCCGTCTCCTGTAAGAGTCCTCGTCCCGCCCCGTTATGAACATTTGTTTTTTTTTTTTAAAGAGTTTTGGAAGTTTGTTTCAATATGTTTCTTTGTTTCCTCCAGTGTGGGCAAAGCTGAAGTCCCAGAAGGCATCAGAGCGGTGGCAGCCGGACACAGAGGTGAGTCCACACGGATGGAGTCAGGACGAACGTCACTTCCTGCTTTTTATATCGTAATGCTCATTCTGGGATTCGTGTGTGTTTTCAGGAAGAGTACGAGGACTCGAGTGGCAACGTGGTCAACAAGAAGACCTACGAGGATCTGAAGAGACAAGGTCTGCTGTAGACCGAGGAGAACACGAGTCACACAGGAACAAAAAATCTATGAGTAACGAGCGTCCTTTTAAGATTTACGATGTTTTCTATCCCCCGTGTTTTCTTTTTATTTGTAAGTAGTAATGTTGTTTTACAGACTTTGTAATGTCGCAACCATTGATGATTATAATAAACGGAATACTTTTGTCACAGCTGTTTTGTCTTCATCGCCTGTTTATTAAATCTGAATGTTCCGGTGAGTCCTCCCTCTTAAAGGATTTCTACACATAGTGAAGCAAAAACATTTTTACGGTTTTCTACCGTCATAGATCACATATTTGACCGACCATGAAACCATCATGTTAGTCAATATAAGGCAGCAACTCCTCGCCTTTTTAAGAAGCTAGAACCATTAAATATTAGATAACAGTAAGGGATTATCAAAGTGTTCGCCGATTTCATTTTCTGCTGGTCTGATTCTTGCGGCTCTTGGGTGGACTCTCCTAATGTCTGCCTTCATACAGTCATGTATGCAGAGGACGATTGTCCCAAATATCTGTGAAATCATTCTGTACAGGTGAGGTCAGGAGACTGACAAATGTTAAAAAAAAAAAAGAGCTTTTAAGGCGGATCATCTGGAGTGAATATCTGAGATATTGAATAGCAATTTCGTCTGGACCCGGAGTGTCGCGACTGATTGCTTTTCGTTTCTAATTTTGAAGCAGGAAGAGAAACGGAGCTTCTTATCCTGAGAAGAGAGCTCACGCTGCAAGCTTTGTTTAACGCTTAACGACTCGTAATCGCTCGTAAGCAGTCGGTGCACGAGTGCAATTAGAAGATATGACTTTTTGTTTTTGTTTATAGGAGCATTGATGTGTATTATTCCTAGGGTGCCGTGTCACACGAGTTATGTCAACGCAGGGAGCTGAAGTGAATTCTGCTCGGATTCACCCGAAAAGTCAAATTTACGTGACGTAATTTTGTTGGCCAACCCCAGAAGTTGGCATGTTACCAGCTCTACTGTAAACTTTACAGTGACGAAGAGGTTATAGTTAACTTGCTATTAAATCCATGAATGTGACTCCTGACTGTGTTGTCTCATAAGACGAGAGTCTACATGGAGATGAGAGTTAAACTACAGGCGCTGAATACCACTACCGCCATCTGTCCCGGTGTTTATTTCTTTGTCTGTCCGCCTCCTGAACAACTGTATAGGCTCACACTCTACAGTATGTTCTCCATTCAAACGTAGCAGAGCTAAGACAGAACCAAGAGCACCCTCCTGTGTGTTCAGTCAGTCATTACATCGAGACGGGATGCTTTTATTGACTTATTCGCTTTAAGGAGAGGATACAGAACCTTGAATAACAGTGGGCTATAAAAGCTGTATGTCAAAATAATTATAATATACGGCTGCTTGTTGTCTATGATTACAGCATTTTACTGTAGACCTAGTAGGAACAGTAATACTGTGAAACGCGTACACAGTGTGTTAAAGGAAACGTATGGATTGATATCGTCTGTTCGTATTCATCAGCATGAATACGAACTTTATTTATTACTTTATGACTGTGTGAGTATGATTGTTAAACCTGTGCGTTGAGCATATTGTTTGTTTTCATGGACGGCCGAATGGTGCGTCACTTTAAATGTCGCTGCCGCAAGGTACTGTGGGGCGGATTTATCTACTTTCCTTTTCGTAGAAGAAGGTCCTGCACCTTTCCTTAGCGTGTTAGAGGAGTCGTACAGCTCTCATCATGGCGGCCACTGAAATACTTCCGGGTCGTTTCGCTCAGTTAGGAACCTTCCTAAGCAAAAAGGACGATTTGACCGTAGGCCAAGCTGGTTCCTTGCAGTGGCATCGCCTTACCCCGCCGTCAATCCCCATTCGACCCTGCTTTCATCCCCTCGTGCTTGGGACCTGGGAAATGTGGCAACGCAGCAACAAAAAGTTGTCAGACGGGGAACAGAACGTGTTGCTGCGATGTCGCCGTGTTCCCAGATCTCAGCTTCGGCGAGTAACAACGTTACCACGACTGATGGCAATGACAGCCAAAAACTGTGGGGACAAGAGCCAAACCAGAATCCTCCTCGAAGCTAGAGGTTGGTACCAGATTTCCTCTGTTTCTGAATTCTATAAAAAAAAATTTTTTTTGAAACCTGAATGGCTTTTAATTGCACATTGTAGACTACAAAGGACTCTAACGAACCAGCTCTTCAACCCATAAAAGCACCCGTAATGTAGACCAGCTGGAGCAGCTTTCAGCAGCTCTATTTCTGCCTCATCTTTTGTATTCTGCCGACTCCAATCGTGTCACCAGCTACAAACAGATGCAAGTTAGACTATCTCTGAAGGAACGGACTGAAACACCACCATCCTTGCAACCCAGGTCAGACTTCTTTGATCGTCTTCTAACCTTTCTTGCGCAGTGACACCACAGATTATCACCAACGGTAAACAGACACAAATTTTTAATTTGTCTTCAAAGAGATACAGGAAAGAACCGTCTGTCATCATAGGAAAATAAGAAAAAAAGAGCCGACGGAGCAGAGCTGCTGTTCTTGAGACCGGAACAGAGTTGCTATCGGGAAAACGACGACCATCCGTCCGTCCTTGTGACCGCGTAGCTTCGCCGTATCAGTTACATTATTAACCTGTACAGAAGAATGTTAGTGATTGAAAACAGTAAGGGGAGAGTGAACATTTAGAGGACGGTTGGGTAAACATAAACGGATTGTCTTTTGCTGACTTCAAGTCTTTTCTGGTCACGCTGCTCTCGGCATCTACCAGGGAAACATAAGCCCCGCTCACATCAGCCACTTGTCCTTCTCCTTGTTGAAGTTCTCGGCCCACTGGCGCGTGAGCTCCAAGTAGTGGTCCGGCAGGTTCGGTTGGTAGTCTAGGTACAAACGGGTCACTGTTTTCTTGGGCACGGCCTTCTCTATCTGCGTGCCTTCGTGCCATTGGTTAAAGGAAGTGATGGTGACGATTTCCGGTCGGACGGACAAAGCCGCCTGCAGGGACGTGTCGTAGTAACGTCCGTTGACCCGGTTCCTGGTGTTGTGGTTGTTCCACGGCCGAACGGCTGTGTCCACGTAACCCGGACCCACGCTGGGAATAAACAGGAGGTTGTTTGCATCGCAGAACTCCTTGACGGCTTTCCAGTTCTGGTGGGACGAGCCAAAGGAGAAGCCGTTGGAGGCAAAGTAGGTGTATATACCGTCGAAGCCGCTGGCCAGGATGTCGTGTTTGTGGCGCTCTTCCACGATGAGGGCGACGAAGACGCCGTCGTAAGGCGTGCCCCTGATGCTGTGGGAGCCTTTGATCGTCAGGAGCTCCGCCCAGGACTCTGGGGGCATCAGGTAGGAGTCATAGATGTAGAACAGAGGCAGGACTCGGCCCGTGCTGGATCTGAATCTGTAGAAGGCGCTGTGCTCTCCGTACCTGAGGAACACGAGAGAGGGAGAATTTCAACCTGTTGCAATATGCAAGGAAAAACAATTTTAAACTACCAGTAACACCTCTCATCAAATTAAGCAAATTAAATCATTGTTGTTAAATCATATTATTGGATAGAACACGATCTAATTACCTTCGCAGCCTTTCCCCATGTCTCCGTCTTAAAGCTAACATATTTTACATGCTGCGTGAGTTCTGGGAAAAGCTGAATATCATCAAATGTTATGAGTCAGGTTCCCTTTTGACACACATTCCTGGTCGAAGGCAGAGCAAACGCTACCTGCAGATCCATTACAGCCGGACCACAGGGGGAGACATCTATATTTAACAACCTGTTCTTCAGCCTCCCTTCTCGGGCTTCACGTTTTACCACACGGCTAGACTCCCAACGTCTGATATGGAAATCAGAGCTGCACCGTTCGGTCAGTGAAAGGAAACACAGCGGGCACAGAGGACAGTGGAGGCATAGATAAACAACTCACTTGTCAATAATGTATTTGATGTTGTCATGCATGCTCTGGTCCGTCCGCCCTTTGTATGGCTGTATGTGAAAGGCCACCTGTGCAAACCACATTTGAACACAGATGTTAACAGAAAGATCATGAAAGCGCAACATCAATACACCAAACGTCTGAAAAATAAGGGGTTACGCAGTGAACGCAACTTCTTCATCCCGTTTGAATTGTGACATGTGGTGTTTGTCATTTTAAAAGATCCTTTTGCAAGTCTAAAAAGTCGTAGGTTTGTCGTGCTACCATTTAGTTTTGTGTCAGACCACTCAGTGAACTGCATCTCTACCAGCACCAACATGGCTGAAAAAAAAAAAAAAGTAGGAAATTGGGAAATCACAAAAAAGTCTGGCCATGTACACAAAAGTAGAGTCAGTCAGCTCCATGAGCGCTAGCATGCGGAATTGGCTCTACAAGGTTTCTGTCAGCTAGCTGGCTGCTGGGCGTCGGCTAGTTGGCTGCTGGGCGTCGGCTAGCTGGCTGCTGGGCGTCGGCAAGCTGCCTGCTGGGCATCGGCTAGCTGGCTGCTGGGCGTCGGCTAGCTGGCTGCTGGGGCGTTGGCTAGCTGCTGCTGGAGCGTCGGCTAGCCGGCTGCTGGGCGTCGGCTAGCCGGCTGCTGGGCGTCGGCTAGCTGCAGCTAGGGCATCGGCTAGCTGGCTGCTGGGCGTCGGCTAGCTGCTGCTGGGCGTCGGCTAGCTGCTGCAGTTGGGGCGTCGCCTAGTTGGCTGCTGGGCGTCGGCTAGCTGGCTGCTGGGCGTCGGCTAGCTGGCTGCTGGGCGGTCAGCTAGCTGCAGCTGGGCTCCAGCTAGCTGCAAGGTCCATGGTAAGTCCACCAAAAAGGGAGGGACTTCACTTCTCTATACACAGGTTACATTAACTGCCCACACTGTGGTTTTGCTTTTTTTTTAAATTTGAAATAAACCCATTTACTTCATTTTTCTGTAGGCCTATCAGCATTAATGTTCATCATATAAAAAAGACGTTAATCAGTAATATGCTAATCGTGTTATCAGTCGGACTATGGACGCTGGTGTGAACGGAAAGTGTCGACTCCGTACAGCAGCAGAGTAACTGGAGCCTCGTATCGCATGACGAGACTAAAGAGAGTCGACAAACATCCTGGGAGTTTGTTCAGAAGCCGTTTGCTTGTTCACGTTGCATGAGCTGTCTGGTAAAAGGGTTTCACTGAACATAAAGCGCATTTCCTTCTCATTCCTGATTCTTCTTCTGGTATTCTACACGGCCATGATTGACAACATTTTGACCACAAACGATCCCGGAGAAGACACACGATTGACAACTGTTTGACGACAAAGTAAATAATGAATGGTTGAAATGTTGTCAATCGTGTCAATGTGGAATGACTGAAGGACTGGGAACAAGATAGACGGCAGTGTTCTGGTGCGTTGGTATGCT
>NW_027176982.1:147706-197706 GCF_023349555.1 Cebidichthys violaceus | reverse complement strand
CGCCAGTAACGCAGCCGGGTTCCTTCCTTCCTCTCACCGCCGACCACAGCTCACCAACGCAGTCATCGCGTTTCAGCAGTGCACAAATAATAATAATAATAATAATAATAAAAGCGTTCAGTCACTGCAGAGGCTGGCGCATAACCGACGCCCGTTAAACGCACGACAAGCGAAGCAATCTCATTTCACTTCCATCATCACGACCTGGAGGCGTCCCGCACGATAACAACGCTTCAATACATCGCCCCCATGTTCGCCTTCCCACCGCCGCGATGCGCACCTCGGGTTTTATTCGGCTCCATCCTTTTCTCTCGCGACATAAAAGTGAGAAATAGATTTTTTTTGTATGTTTATTATCAGTCTACAGTTCCCTCCAAAGGAAAGCAGAACGGGTCACAGTTGGTTCTGTACAGCTCTAATAAAGCAAGTCTACCTTTTGTATTCCGTCCTCATCTCTTCACGTTCATCCCATCTTCATCGCAATTGATCACGTCCGCGTCTCTGTGCGTCCTGTTGCTCCCAGCATGGGAGAGAAGTACACCGTGTTTTTATGACTGAACGTTCCTGTCACACGAGAGAGCGAAACACTTTGTTTCTGTGGTGCGAAGCGAGGAGGAGGAGGGGGGGGGGGGGGGGGGGGGGGGATTAACCCCGACCGGAAGTATGAGGGGGTGATTGATGCCACGGGAGAGGCAGGAGGCGGAGCTCGCGCGTATCTGTTGGGATTCATCTCTCTTTACGAGCATTTCTGTTGTGGCCCACGAGAGAGTGAGTCAAAATGTCAGTCTTAGTATACAGCAACCAAAACAACTGACATGTGGCCTTTTAATACACTGTGTTGAAAATGGGCGGGGGGGAAAATTCTATTACTTTATACTATAGATAAAACCCTCAAATTTGGTAGTGCAAGCCTCATCTTGTATTCACTGCACAGAAGGTCATAGAACATGCAAAATGTGAGCTTTGCCTACAGGGGAAGCGTACAAATCAGCATATATGTCTCAGAACCGTTGGGTCTGTTTCCCCTGTAATCAGAACCCTTAAAATAACATAATTAATCCAGGACACTTTATGAAGAAAGTATGAGGAGATACTAGACCCAGTGTGTTTTGATTTACACATAATGATGAGACACTTAATGAGATATATATATATATATATATATATATATATATATCTATATATATATAGATATATATATGTATATATATATATATATATATACATATATAGATCTATATATAGATCTATATATATATATTTGATACTGTATTTTATATCAATTTATTCGTCTTTCTTTGGATTATGTTTGAACCTTTTTTTGTTTTTTGAAATCTTGGATGGTCTGGGAGAATACATGCTTGAGGTGACATCTAGTGGCAAAGATGAAGTAGTGCTTTCTATTACACTCGTGACTGTGGGTGTATTAGTCCCTATGTCCGTATGTCTCCTATTAGATGAATAGATTACACCCTGTGTTGCTCTGACATAGATGCTTTTTTTTTTTTTTTGGCATAAAGAAGCATCACTTGTCAAATGCATCATCTTCAATTTTTGCAATTTCACTTCAAATTAAACCAATTCTTTACAAGCGTATGCTAGGAAATAGTCTAATCAATTGAGTCATAAGTTGACGGAATAGGTTGTGAAAAGAGGTTGACCACAGTTTAATACATATTTAATATATACCGTATGTCACCGTGGTTTCTGTCCGCTATATAAACCCTCGTTTAACCTCTGCCTGCCCACGTCTCTCTCTCTCTCTCCCAGCCTGGTCTGCTCACCTCATCACCGTCCGTCATTGATAAACCTTCTCTCCTTCACCAGTCTGTATAGTCTGTGTACTTGTGTCATTGCTCAGACCGGTGCATCCCAATGACATTCTGATAATATCGTTTCATGTGTTACTGTAATAATTGGCGGTTGTTACCATGACGTTAAGAGATTAGTTTGACATCATATGCTTAATCCATGCCCGTGCTTATATAACATGTATATGTTCCACATGGCCACTATACCTATTTATTTTTGACATATCTTTTTGTCTTTTTGTAGAAATAAGAGAATATGACAGTGAGCCACTCCAAGGTCTCCTATAGATTTTCACGGCTAATTGGTCATTATCAATAATCAGCTTCATGTGAAACATTTCAAAGGAACTTCAACGGCTTCAGGCATTTGGTTCTTTGCCAAAAAAATATCCATGAAAAGTCTTCAAAAAGAATATTCACTTCATTCAGTCAACAATGACTTGTGTGTGTATCCAAATCTAATCCCTCGGTGCCATAGAGCTCCGTTATTGTCCCAAAATTAACATTAAAATCACATTAATGAGCCACGCTGTTGCACTGAGCATGTTCTTTCATCACCGTGAACACACACACACACACACACACACACACACACACACACACACACACCGTGCTGCTGCACCACATGTGGATTAATCCACCGCAGAAAATAGTCCACAACAAATGCAGTCGTTAGTTCCTCAAACTTTTGCCACAGAAGTCAGACATTTTCTCAGGATTTTGTCGTCAATAAGAAAGATGCAGAATAACACCAGCCTATAAGTTTTAAGTCAATATGTGTATGATTAAATAAAACTGGCATTGGTGCCACCTGGTGGTGGTGTCGGAAGGGAGATATTGCATGTTCCTGAGATAAACGAGATGACAGCAACACACACACACACACACACACACACACACACACACACACACACACACACACACACACACTGCAGCCATTCACATCAGAATTGTTTGAGGTCATGCCATCGGTCATTTGAAATATGCTGTAAACACATAGAAACCACACACAACGTAGCTCTGCAAATGTCCTCCACATTGTGACATATGATGGCAAATGAATCTGTTTTCTGCTTGGCTTGATTCTGCTCATGCTCCTTTTACCGGACAGCTTCCTTTGTCAAAGGAGGCTTCAGCCTGTCGTCGGGGAGCCCGGCTGCTATACCTAGAGGCTTCGTCGTGGGGAGGGATATCTGTCACAACATGGCAGCACCTTATGGATTTGCTATCGATCAGGTTTATTGATTGATTTCCCTCTGGGGGAGGGGTGAAAGGTGAGCTGACAGGCGTCCCGTGGGGCCTGCTGCTTGTTTTTCACCCCCTCTGCAACACGCAAGAGTCTTATATGCACATATTCAAATACTCTCTCTGTCTTTTAGTGAGAGGCAACTTTATATGTGTGTGTTGATTCAGCGATGGCTGTCGGAACAAGCGCGTGTCGAGGCTTTGTAGCCCACAAGCCCCTCCGGGTGACCCCCGGTCACCTTTAGGGTGGCCTGTTTCACGGTGCAGCAGCAGCAGCAGCAGCCGGGCCTTTCCATTTCCAGAGCGCCTCCGGCTGGACTATTAGACACGACGCATGAGTGGAGGTAGTCATTTGTTTTTCATCAGGCAACCCCTCACACACACACACACACACACACACACACACACACACACGCAAAATGTGCAGAGACAATAAGATGCTTTTTTTTTTTTACACGGGGAAAGTCAGAAAAAACGGACGACTTCAGCTCATTATCTCTGCACATATGCATGTGTGTGTGTGTGTGTGTGCGTGTGTGTGCGTGTGTGTGTGTGTGTGTGTGTGTGTGTGTGTGTGTGTGCGTGTGTCATTACAGGACGTTCCGTGACTCAGCGGTGATGAGAGCAGGTTTGCGGCGCTGTGCGGCAGCTTGAGAGCGACCGATTGCTTATTAATGAGTGTGGGGGGGGAAGGACTCCAACAAGCAGCTGTAACAGGTGGATGTGAATCACCTGGCGTCTCAATTTCAACTAGTTTGTTCGATCATCAGAGAGGACGTATTAATGCAGCCGAACCATAGAGTCCACGTCACGCTCATCTAGAGAACGTTCAGCGCTGGTGTTTCCCCGAAGATGACAGCTGGGTGACAAACATGTCTCGTGCTTCACTCCTTTGTTTACTTGAAAAGGTGAAAACTCTGTAAAACTCCTTATATTGAAAGCTCTAAAAGTGCATTCATGTGCATGACTCCTTCATTTAAAGATGGATTTGAAAGATGCATATTTCACTGATTCATCAATGATCAATTTAAAGTGTTATTTGAGGTTCTCAAAAGGCCCCAAAATAAAAACCCTTAACATTTACATGACTTCGCACTAATTTTACAGAAGAAATGTGTTATTCGAGGTATTTGTTTATAATATATATTAAGGCTTTTTTATTTTAATGGGCTTCCCGCAGGAATTCATGTATTTTTTTAAGGATTATGAACCAATTTAGAAAAATAGCATTAAAAAAACAACCTAAATACCATTCCTGCAAAATAAAAGATTCCCAAATTCAGTTATGCAATCGATGCATAATCTGCAAACACCTTCAAATTTTCACCAGGTGTAAAATAACGCATGTCTTTCATTTTATTCTCTCTTTATTCTTTCATTCATCACCGTATATTATTATAAATATGTATATAAGTAAGGCATCAACATTTTGCGTGGGTTGTGGAGGAATCAGAAGGGTGTAGTCTCCTAAAACCTCATTGTATGTTTTCGAACAAAAGGCAAACTCATGTTTTGGTTTGCTCTCATACTTCCTGTGCTTATATTGTCACATCATGAGTAAACCTTGAGATGAAAATGTGGATTAGATTTATGAAAATGGAATGGAAGCACCATCTTTAAATTTGAACAGAAGCTGACAAAATGCTTTGCAGATGGGTTTTTTATTATGTGTGTGTGTGTGTGTGTGTGTGTGTGTGTGTGTGTGTGTGTCAGAGTGCGATGGAGGGTAGCAGTGGGCGGGGTAATATCCTTCTAGGCCCTAGGGTGCAACACTAAGCTGAATCGTCCAAAGCCCTGATTGGTCATTTTGTCAATTGTTTTGCCTCCCTATCTTATTGGACATGTGTGATTTATCTGCGACTGGAAATCACGTGGACTTGACCGAAAAGGTATAGTTGTGTGCGTGTGTGTGTGTGTGTGTGTGTGTGTGTGTGTGTGTGTGTGTGTGGTGGGGGTTACTAGAGGTAGGAGGGTCAAGGGGGCTTCTGCATATTGCGCAAGAAGGGAGCAGGGAAGAAGGCATTCGTTCTCCTGCAGGATTACACACACACCGACACACACTGACACACGCGGAGAGAACGTGCACGAGGATGTCAAGCATGCATTTAACTCATTACGTCTGATATTTTTGTGGGCCGGGAGCTGTTTTCTGCAGGAGGCCGAGGAAACCTCCCACCATGGCAGAAGGTACGGATGCTCTGAAAAGAAGCGGGGAGGTTGAATGGAAGAGGGAGATGAAAGGAGAGGCTTTTCTTCCTCTTGCATTGTCTCCTCCTCGCCTTTCTAAAGGGGGTTCGGGTGGTTGTCTATTCAGAAACATCTCTTCCAGAAGTGCTGCCAAGACTTGGTGTCTTGGGGGGTGGTGGTGGTGTAGGGTGGTGGTGGGGGAGGTATGCGCGTTATAAGGCGGAGGTGGAATGGAGGTATAAGAAGTGGACAGAGGCTCAGTGCGCTCTAAAGCAGCGGAGAGCGGCGGGATGGGCTCTGCTTCCAACGCGAGCTTCACAGGTAGACCAGCAGCAAACAATCACTGAGACAGACAGCGTTTAACTGTTCGGAGGTCAGTTTCTCTCTCGCGCTTTTTTGGAGAAATAGAAACGTGTGATTTGAATAATTCGCTTCCATAAAGAAGTGGCTTTTTAATGTTGCCAGAGAAGAAGGAAGATACATTTTATTTTGAAGGCCTGTTGGTGAGTATCGATACTTGCACGTGCATTAAGGCTTATTTAAAAAAAAAAACATTTAGAAATTTAATATATTTTTTTCTGTTATGGAGGATATTCATTATATATATATATTAATATTGTATGATAGCATCGCTACTTTTGACTGAAACATATACTTGATTAATTGCTTCCTTAATTATGTCAGTAGATGGTTAATCACCCCCAGTTATTAGCCGTTGTGAGTGTAGTAATAAAGTTGGACAAGAAAAGTAAAATAAAGGCGAAGAAATCGACTCAGAATAATCGATTAGATGCGTTTTTATGCATGGTGTGGGAAATGTAAAATGTTTTGAATGTGGCATTTGGGCTTCGGGAAATTGTATTACGCCTTTGCCTTTGTTTTCAGAAGTTTTATGGACTTATTAATTATTAATCGGGTAAAAAAAACCCCTGCAGATTAATTGATATGAACATGAACATTAGCCGCAGCCGTATTGTTGCCGTGTTGTGTTCTCGGGCCATTGCGCAACACGTCAGACGCACGCGGCGCTTCTGGGTTTCACTTTGCTGCCGGTGATCTGTCTGATTAACCGTCTCTGTGTGTGTGTTCTGTGCGGCAGCGGGCTGTCCGCAGAGCGAGGAGGAGGACGAGGACGCGGCTCTGTCCCGGGGCAGCGGCGTGTGCAAGTGGTTCAACCTGCGGATGGGCTTCGGCTTCCTGTCCATGAGCAACAGGGACGGAGCTCCTCTGGAGGACCCGCTGGACGTGTTCGTCCACCAGGTGAGACGCTGCTGCTGCTGCTTGTCACATCTCACGTGTCACGTAAACATTTCAGGTTTATTTCAGAATTGGTGATTAACCTTCTTTTTATTCAGATTTTCCTGAGAATAACCAGAAAAGCTGGGCCCTGGTGCCCAGACATTCACAATAAGACATTTTCACGTTACCACGTCAAGGTACCATCACTAATAACAAGACACTGACAGCAATACATTTCATATAATAACAAGATATTTTGATGTTATACCAAGATTTTCACGTAATAACAAGATATATTTGTGTTATAACAAGATATTTTCACGTAAAACAATATATTGTCATGTAATAACAAGATATTGTCATGTAATAACGAGATATATTCATGTTATAACAGATATTGTCATGTAATAACAAGATATATTCATGTTATAACAGATATTGTCATGTAATAACAAGATATATTCATGTTATAACAGATATTGTCATGTAATAACAAGATATATTCATGTTATAACAGATATTGTCATGTAATAACAAGATATATTCATGTTATAACAGATATTGTCATGTAATAACAAGATATATTCATGTTATAACAGATATTGTCATGTAATAACCAGATATTGTCATGTAATAACAAGATATATTCATGTTATAACAGATATTGTCATGTAATAACAATATATATTCATGTTATAACAGATATTGTCATGTAATAACAATATATATTCATGTTATAACAGATATTGTCATGTAATAACAATATATATTCATGTTATAACAGATATTGTCATGTAATAACAAGATATTGTCATGTTATAACAATATTTCAATGTTAAAACAAGGTATATTTGTGTTATAATAGATATGTTCATGTTATAACCACATATTATTGTGTTATAACAAGATACTTTTCTTTTTTTTAACAATATAGCCTACTATTAATGTAACGTGATTACCTAGCCAATGTTGTTATAACATGAAAGGATAACAGATTAATGGAGGAAAATAGCAAATTTTCCCCAATTTGATTGAGTCGTAATAATGCTTGGGTTTGAGACGCACCGAGATTCTGCTGTTATTGAGCCCGGTGGATGATGTTGTGATAAGTATGCGTACATTAATTAGGATTAGTCTCCATGGATTAAAGCTCATCTCAGCTACATCCAAGCTTTAATTGTGCGCATGTAGCAAAAACAACATTTTTGACAAGAAAACAACATTTTTCTGGACTTAAGTCAGGATTTATCACGCAAAATCAGCTCGTAAGAAGAGCTTATGCGATGTGTTTTTGTGTAAAAAATGACCTGGAGATTAACACGTCTTAAACTCGGCCACTCCCCCGCTCCCTTCACCTCCCGGACGGATATCTGCTGTGGAAACCTCAAAAAGTGTTGAGCTCAAACATTTCTATTTAAAAAAACGGGGTTAGAGGCTAAAGCGGAGATAACAAGGCTCATTCTTGTCCCCATCCAGCCCTGCTTCCTGTTATAAAGTCATTAAAGCA
The DNA here is from genome assembly GCF_023349555.1 of Cebidichthys violaceus. NCBI lineage: Eukaryota > Metazoa > Chordata > Actinopteri > Perciformes > Stichaeidae > Cebidichthys > Cebidichthys violaceus. The sequence goes on along the minus strand of NW_027176982.1, from coordinate 189,717 downwards.
TCAGGGAGCCCACCCAACCCTGAGTTTCAGTCCCACCTCCCATGTGGAGCCTTTTGGTGGAGACCTCTTCTCAGGTTACTTGCTGTAAATCATCTGATGAAAGAGAGGGGATAAGGACTCTGCACATGCTTGTTTTTTGGGCCTCAGTGAGTCGTTGATGTTTTTATTCTAGTGGGAGACCGTTGTCTGGTTTTTGTTGTTATGAGCACTTAAGCATTGTAAGCCACATTTGAAGAAACAATTTGACCTAACAGAGGCTCGTACTGCTAGTTTTGAGCAGAAATAGACGTTTTTTTTTTTTTACATTGATATGTCAAGAAGAATCCATGATATCCTTTTTAACTGCTCATGTTAAATATCCAATTCTTCTGGGGTTATATTTGTAGTTTTTTCCTCAGGAAACACAGCAGATGTATAAAAGAAAAAAAAAAGAAGACTTATTGTTCTCTGAGCTGAAAGCAGCTTTGACTCTGCTGTGCTTTGGTCTAATTCTAATTCCCATGTAGAGTGCAGTCCTAGCAGAGCCTTTCACAGCTGTGGTCATCGTACTGGTTGGCAGGTTTTTACGTTCTGTATTTCCTCCAGCTCTTCCAGCGGCAGCTTTAATGTGTATTAAGATCAACAAATGACCATTAAAGGCTCATTGCTGGTTGGCTTGTGGTGGCTGACAGACTACTTTCATTTCCTTCGTTTAATAGCGTTTTTTTTTTGTTTTGTTGTTGGTCCATTTGCTTTTGTTTTCTTAAGCTCTAATGTTTTACCCTACTTGCTCACTTTGTTTGATTTACATCGGACTTCTGGGAAGTGCAGCGCAGGAATACCACAGCAGCGAGTGCTTTGCACCAAGGTGGAGACCAGAATGGAAAATAATCTCAGAACGAGCACTAAAACTGTTCCATTTGAAAATACCGCACGAAAATGAAAAATGAACTATATTCATATGTGAGCTCAAAAATTGATCGAGCAATATAGCAGCATAGCAGCAGGTCATATGGAGTTTGAATATATTTTATGCTACATTCCAAATTCAAGAAGAGGAAGTCCTATTACTGCTGGTGTTTGGCGTGTTCGCTGTGTGGTAGTTCATCCTTCTTTCTATTTACCTCTACAATTGGAAAGCTAGTCAGTAAAACATCAATAGCGCGGCACGCTATGCGCCGGTGATTTACTCCTCTCAGGATACACGCATTCTCGCCTCCTCTCCCGGTAGCTATCCCAGGAATGCACTCCTCCCCATGTGTCATTTCCCAGCATCCTCCAGTGCAATGGTCCTCTGGAGACTTGTCCAGATGGACTCATTTTGGAGAGTCTTCGGCTGCATGTAGGTGGTGGTGTTGGGGGGTGGGGTGGGGGTGGGGTGGGGGTGTGAGGAATGCTTTGGAGGTTGGGGTTGGAGACGAGCGAGGGGAGGAGGGGTGTTTGAAAAGCATTGATGTTTAAACAGGGCCGTCAACAGGATTGGATTTTTATGAGGGAGCTGAGGATTCCCTGACAGCGGCTACACGTTTCTATTGATGCAACATTTAAGTGTGTGGTCAGTTTAAGTGAGCTGCTTCTTTGTCTCATGAGGACCGAAACTTGACTTTATTTTAAGGTTAAATATCACCTTTATCCCCTAAAGAAATGTATTTATCTTTAAACTGCCCAACAAGTTAACTTAAAACTTAATAAATGCACGAGCCTACTTGTACCTGCCTTCGTATATAGAAGGGAGAGGCCCAATTCATTGGAGAAATGGATGGACAACGGTGCACACTTTGGGACAGTCCATCTACAAAGTTTTCACTTGCAAAACTTGAAAGAAGCAGTTGTGTGAAGAATGAAAACGAGAGCACGAGAGAAGCACACCTGCTGACACGAGAGCTTTGATTCCGTTTGTTCATAGTTGTTCATGAGGTTCAGGAGTTGACTTGAATTCCTCATATGTTCGTCCACGCCATAGGCTCGGTAGGTTCGTGTAATTCTGACCCTCTCCCTCTCTCTCTCTCGTTGACAGAGCAAACTGCACATGGAGGGCTTCCGCAGCCTCAGAGAAGGCGAGGCCGTCGAGTTCACCTTTAAGAAGTCATCTAAAGGGCTGGAGTCTGTCCGGGTGTCCGGGCCCAACGGAGCTCCGTGTCTGGGCAGCGAGAGGAGACCGAAGAGTGCCCAGAAACGACGCTCCAAGGCTGATCGGTGAGTCCAGTCTGACGACATCAGAGCTTTAGAACATGTTTTCTCCCCCTGCTTTCAGTCTTTATGCTAAGCTAGGCTAATCAGGTCCTGACTCAAGTGCCGAGATAGTGGCATCAATCTTCCCATCACGCTCTCAGAAAGAGGGCGAACAACCCAAATGTCTCAAAATATGTTCACGTTGCTTCTTTAATGAGACAGGATGTCCCCAAAAATGTCCACAGGATTCAGCAAAGACAGAGCTTACTTCAAAGTTCATAATCTCGAGCTGAACGTTATGCTAAAATACAAAACAAAAAGAAAGTATTTTGCCGGCTAAACGTCGTCTCTTTGAGCAGCAGCAGGCTGAGCGGGATCAATAGATCGTTTGACCTCTCAGCGCTCCGTCCACAGGGTCGCTTCATCAGTTCAAAGTTTATTCCTTTATTACAATTAATTTCATGAACCTGTGAGTGAACTCTACTGGATTAAACTGTAATTTATTTTAGTTTGTCTTTGAAGCATGTTTGGATAATTAAGATCCGGCGAGGCTATTCAGTTGATAGCATCTTTTAGATTAGAGCATATTAATTATGGCTGGCAGTGATCAAAATGAATCCCACATCCTCCTACTTTGAAATACCTCTTGGATTTGATTGCATTCAGACGTTCCTACTTTCTTCCAAAACATGAAGGTGTCAGTTAAAACGTATAGTTTTAGATTTGCTAGATTGTAGGCTTTTGGATCCAACAAGGTTATTTATGTGACAGCATCTTTTATAGGCGGACTTCGTTAGTAGGCAGTGATAAAAATAATCCCGACAACTTCCTGTCCTTAAATACCCGCTATAGGTTTGATTGCATTCACGTGTTTCCTCTTTTCTCCCAAACAAATAAATGTAGTATTCAAGCAGAGGAAAGAATCCTATCCGTTTAATTGATAACAGATGTAGGTGCCTGGGAGAGGTCAGAGGTCACCATTGCCATAGCAACAATGGGATGTGGTGTGCAAATGAGGTGGAGGGGAGGGTGGGGGGGGTCAGGGTTCGGAGGTCACAGTTGTATTGAAACAAAGGAGCTCCCTCTCCCGCCCTTGTGGCCACGCTGATCAATACTGAGCCCTGATGTGTGTGTGGTGGTGGTGGGTGGTGGGGGGTGGGGGGGGGGAAGTGGTGGTTAGCTGTGAGATGATGCAGGGCTTGGGTCTGGGTCTCTCATCACTCTGTATCTCACCGACTGACTTATTAAAGACGCATATCAAATTTTTAGAAGTTCGTGAAAAATCCACACCGACAGTGAATGTATCGCGTATCAAGTATTGGTGTGCATCAAAGCCTGACATATCTTCTTCTTCCTCTGTGCAATAGAGCTCGATTCTTGTATAAAAAAACTATTAATAACCCGTCAATGAGCTACACTTGCACTGGGTAACGTTCCTTCATCACACCACGCACACACAGTTTATTTGGACTCAATCCCACCTCAATACACCGTCCTGCTGCCCCAAAAAAACACAAGAGCGCCAAACGTGGATTAATCCGCCACTGAAAATAGTTCTTAGACAAATGCATTCTGCAACGTACGATAATAACTACAGTGACTGACTGTTTCAGGAAACTTCTCTAAACCAAACAGAGTATTTCCAGGACTAACACTGACAATCTCCTTGAAGCCGTTTTTCTCATATGAACAATGAACAGTCATCTTCATATAAATGACCCATCTTCTTCACCCTCGGACGTTTGCTTTTTCCTCTGCTTGACAGAAGCGTCATCAACACGCTCATTCACTCGCTGTGAACTCTCTGGATGTTGAGCGTCTCTATTATTCACAACCAACGGGACGTGGTCACGCTAGTCGTGGTCTTAATGGGATTTGTTGACAAAAGAGAAGCAGAAGAGACAAGAGAAGCGGATATCAGAGTATTATAAGGAGGAGGTGACATCAGATAGTACATCAGATAAAATCACTTTTATTAACGGTTTCCACAGTTTCAGTTTGTTGAATTTACACTTCTGTCCGTGCAGCACAGATTAAATGTGCTCAGTTTCCGTGTATTTCTGCACAAGTATTGAAGCAATATAAAGAGACATGAAACTTGGCCTGAGACATGATTTGTCACAGTGTAATGCCCCTTGCTCTTGTTTGCTTTTAATTACTTGTTCAACTGCAGATGGAGAGCAAAAGGGGAAAAGCCAGGGCCCGTAGTAAAACCAGATTGTCCGCGAAAAACAAAATCAATGTGTTTTTGCTCCTTTATTTAAGTGGCCAGTGTCCCTTTGTGTCACACTACACAGTACTTGAGCCTCTCTCGCCTTATTTATCCTGCCCTAATGAATTCACCAACAGGATTTCACTTAGCTACTGATCATTAGCTTTCTCCGCATTGATTTACTGATAACAATACACATCGAGATGCTCGCAGGAGCGTTGTGTTTAATCATAGCGGCTTGTTGCAGAATTATGGTCATTTTGTGTTATCATCTGCAGACTTTCAGTGGCATCCTAATGTGTAAATATGATCATATCTTGTTTTCGTCCGAGAAATTTCTCTTTTAAACTGCTATTAGAAGTGAGTGAGGGACTTTTACACACCGGACATGAAAAGACTTGCTGTAGCAGAAAAAGCACAGGTGCAATTAATCACGTTGATGACGGCCGTGTTACACGAGGTGAAGATGAGCAGACACTGAGCACATTTCAGCCCCAAATTGTCCGCACCCGACTCATTTTGGTATTTGACACTTTTTGCCCGATCGGTTGTTGTTTGCAGATTTAGCGTCGCAACGTCGTGTTGTCTGTTTGAGCTCCACGCTGTGGCCGAAACAATTGATCCGTACAGTGTGAGCAGATTCTGGCCGCGCAGCTCGGGCCGATTTAAAAACTTGAGTGTGATTTAACCGAATGCAAGAAATGTTAGTATGTAAATGTGTGAGAGTAAACCTTCAAGTCCTTAGCCTCAATGCAAAACATCTGTTCTGACATAAGATCACACTCATTGGTGTTGTAGTCCCATGGCATGCATGGACTACAAAGATGGAGGACAGGGGGTATAACATATAAAACCAAAGAAGCACATGTTTGAAACTGCATACTCCGAGAATGGATGCAATGAAAACAAAATGCAAATGTGGTCATACCTCACATCAGCGCAGTTTAAAAGAAATTAGAGCATATCACTCAAATCAAAGTCCTTATTTGAGCACATGAATATAATTGTCGAAACATTTACACGAGCAACAAACTTAAAACATTTCTCCAGATCTCCTCCTCTGTGCTCTAAATTAAGATTGAGAGAGAGCTAAGCCTCTTAAGTACAATGAGAGGAATGTCACTCGGTCACAACAAAGGTCTTTGGTAGTTTTTTGGGGGACAAAGTCCACAGAATCCTCTTTTTATAGGAAACCATTGTTTGAGTGTGAGGTTGAGCTGTATTCAGGAAAGAAAGGGGAAGCTCCTCCACAATGGCATTTATTGTTCTGGTTCATGTTCATAATCATAAACCATAAATCAATTAAAGATTCTAGATTCATATAGTAGGCAGACACGTGCAAAAAAAGCCATTGAATCTATAATAATGCAGAATAAATCTATGTAGTTATAGATCTCTTCCAGACATGCTTTAAGACATGTCAAATCATTTGCTTTGAACAATAATTTGTATTTGATATTCACAAAAAGTTCAGTAAAATAGTCCACATTCTTAACATAAAAAAAATCCAGACTCTACAAGTTCAGGTGTTAAACTGAGATGTCAGGTGAGCACAGATAAACTTTCCCCTCCAGCAGGTTGATGTGAAAACAAACTAAACAAAAGAAGAAACACACACTCTGAGTGCCAAGCTCCACGCCAAGCTTTTTAAATCTTGATTGGTATAGAATCTAGAACAATAAAGCCCGTTTTAAGTTTGGTTGTCAAAATATCTCTTATACAATCCCTTGAGGCAGGAAGATCAATTTGGTCAAATCCCTTAACAGCTGCCCGCCACTGGTGCTGCAGTGAATGTGGACGCATGGAGACAGATGTGTGAAGGGACAAAGGGATCTGAAAGCAATGTTGGGGTGTGCTGCCCTCTCATGGACGGATTCAATCACTTCACTGCAGATGGATTTTTATTCCTTTTGTTCAGATTCAAAAATCTGCTACTTGTCAAAGCATGCATAATTCAAATAATACAAATAAATGATTATTAATTGATTACAGTGTACGTTCAATGTAATCTTACAGTATATCTTGGAACTAATATTTAACATTTAACATCCAATAAAATCCTTTTTGTTTCTTCAGCCTGTTTTCTGAAGCACTGCTGCAGTTCTTAAAGCACAAACACACATCACATCATACTGAGCGCTTCATTCGTCCTGCTGAAGGCCGTCACTCACACGTCAGAACATTTAACTAGTGTGTCAAAAGAAAATGGCTTCATCAGGGAGTGCGTCACGCGCACAAATCCCCAGTTTCAATTGTCAGTGTTCACAGTAAAACCTTAATATGAGTGAAATGTCAAACAAAAATGACAAGAAACATTTCCTGTCTTCTGTCGATTTTAGATGCTACAACTGTGGAGGACCCGGCCATCATGCCAAAGAGTGTCAGCTGCCCCCTCAGCCCAAAAAGTGCCATTTTTGCCAGAGTGTTTCCCACATGGTGGCCAGCTGTCCGGTCAAAGCACAGCAGCAGCAGCAGCAGCAGCAGCAGCAGCAGCAGCAGCAGCATTCGTCTCCAGGCTCTCAGGGAACCGCACAGAGGGACGAGGGAGAGGCGCAGAGCCAGGTCTTCGTCTCTGAAAAGTCAGAGTGAGCGATCGAGGGAAACTGTGAGGGTTTTTTCCACTGGAACGCCGCTTATAGAAAGAGCTACCTCAGGTTATATTTATTGAGCGGCAAAACAGGAGTCATCACTGTGTTGCTGATGTGATGCGTTGTTCAGTAGAGCGCTGGCAGACGTGTCCTCTTTGAAAACTTTTATTTTTCTTTCTATGTTGTTTCTCTGCCTCGGATAAGTGTCTTAGCTTTAGAATGAAACAATCAGACTTATAAAACATAACATATTGCTGCTTTACAACTCTCTGATATGTGGGTTTGGTTTGCAGGTATTTGACATAAGTGCATATCTATAAAACCTGCATGATTGTTTTTATAGACTGGCCTTTTTATAGCAGATGGTTTCACATGTCAGAACAGGAAAACCACAGGTGCAATTTATAACATGCAACGTTTAGGTGTTGGGTGTTTGGGCACTGGTATCGTTGCTCACTGACTCAGGTCTTTTTTTTCCTGCGTTGACAATTCAAAATATCTGCTGGTAAAAAAAAAGGTCTAAATAAGAATGAACCACACTCAGTTATGAATGTGGCTCTCACATTCTCCCAGTACATTCAGGTCATATGCTGCCTTCAAATAGTTCTTTTGTTTTTAGCATGGAAAGCACGTGATATGCATTGAAAAGGCTTGACTTTGAGAAAATCATGGGGGCAAGACACACAAAAACAATGTACCATGTAAGATTTCCTTTGTCCTCTTTTAAAAAGAGTGAAGAAGAAAGATTAGAAAATACTATTTTTTACCTGTACAATCCAATGCAAAAGACCTGCGATAACATCAGTCTTTATTAAGTTCATAATGTTCAGTTATTTGGTGATATTGCCGGAAATCAATTATATTTTAATAATATGTTTATTTCTGAGTCTGTGGGTAAATGTGGTGTCATTGTTGGCAACAATTGTGCTTCTCATTTACATACATATGGGGGGGCAGATTATTAGAAAATACTTCTGAATATAAGTACAACACCAACACTAACTATCACCCCAAAGCCAAAACATATGATTGAATTAACACCTCTATGAAAGTATCAACAAAAACTGAACATTATAGGCATCATAACAGTCAACTTTATGATATAGCAATTGTACTGGATTGCTTTAGATTGTAGCTACAGATGCAACTAATTAGCTAAAATCACAATTTATGAACTCAGAGCTTTAAGAAAATCTCCATTTACGTAACCTTAAATACCACAGTGGGTCATTCATTTGGACTCTATAGTTCCACTTTATCTTTAAAAGGCCAGCAAGGGAAGAAAATATCAAAGTAAGATATTGATAATTGTAACAAAAACAAAGTAGCTACAGCGTTTGTCTAAAGATATCAGTATTGGCCTTCAATGACCCAAATCAACCAAACCCTTTAGCATGAAAAGTTGTCGTAAACATCTCGTAATAATACTCAACATTTTTTTTCCCCGTATGTATTATGACAAACATTACATTACCATTACACATTTTTTTTATGTAATACTAAGTCTTTATGTCTCTATTACGAGACATTTTTATTTTCAAAATGATGAAAAAAAAATAATGCTCTGTTGTAAATCGATAACAAAACTTTGCATTATTTCATTTAAAAAATTTTTTTTTATTACTACTCTTGAAAGATGAGGTAAACAATCCAACATGTGAATGTAATGAGAGAACACATATCCCGGGCTGCCAAATATTTTGCTAAAAGTTATTTGTGTCAGCCTTTATTGGAAAACATTTTCAGGTATTATAGTGAAAAGTGAATGTTACAACACAAGTGCCATAACCTCCACTTTCCAATGGGGTTGAACTGCTTTCAACTGTCATATCCCACTAAAAAAACCACACACACATGCATGTGAACAATAATTAAACTTTTTTTTCTAGTAGTGGCAAAATTTACGTCTTAATTACCAAGTTGCCATTTCATCATTTGAACTTATATGCAAGACCAGTATTGATTGTATGGCAGACTTTGTTTGTGAAACTGTGTTAATCTGAAGGAAACGTTCACACATATATGTCAGAGATTTTTCACATAAACAATTTGTCTTCACTTATTTTAGTGAAGGGGCTGAATGTATATAGATATTATCTTTTTTATATTACCTATTTATGCACAGTTGTGCTCCCTGAAGGGCAGACTGAACATTTGACAGCTGTAATAGTTTCATTTGTGACTTGCGTGCTGTGATTCAGAAATATCTTAAAGAAATGTTTGGCTTCCTTTGCACACATGCTGCGCAGCAAGTCACGACATTTTGTGCATCTTTTGGCAAATTCTGATGATTCTATTACCGTGTAATTGTTTGCAGACAGTGTGCTTACAACGGTGTCATTTTACAAATCTACAGCTTAACTGGATTGTCACTGCACAGTTAAAACACACAGCGTTCTAGCGTTTAATTTAATGCTTTGTCATTCACCTCGGTCTGCAATCGGTTTATTTAGCGTCTTCATTTTCAACTCAGGGAGAACTTTTTTTGATCAAGTGTCTTTTAGGATTTGTCCAGATGTTTAATTTTTACTCTCTTCGGGTGCCGGAAGAACCGACGCATCAGCTGCCAAATGAGCCATGCACTATCTTTATGTCATTTTCTGATACGCAACACGGACCAGGAAGTACTGTGTCCATCTTATTTGTCTTAAAGGAACCATCCACTCTAAACACTTTGTGCATCTTTCAGCATGATGTGCATTGCTTTTCTTAATAGAGGTTGTTCTTTGCTATTGTATTTGACATGGATAAGTGGTCAAACATGGACAATGTGACGTCTTTGTATGATATTCAGCAACAATAGAGTGGGACTGCTGTAGAGGGAAGTAGTAGCCTGTTTTTTTTTCTGATTGCTGAAGTATATTTCAAAAGGTTTAAGTGTCTGTTACGATGCTTTAACATGTAGCCACCTGGCCTACACCATGACATCCACATGGCCTTACTGAGTTACATAGCTAATAGATTAGCCGGTTAGCTTGCTAACTAGGCATCAGCATAGTTTAGTTTCCAGGCTTTGGAGTTTGTTTATATTCAGGGAGTCTTTACATACACTCTCCATTTACAGCATTGAAGAAATTGTTATTGTTCTCATGCCTGTGCATCAAGTAGGCCTATACGGCTGTCTTGGCTGGAGCCAAGGTGGGTTTAGCCTAGCTTAGCATCAAGCTTGGAAGCAAGCGGAAACAGCCAGTCTGTCTGTGTCCAAAGTTGAAGAAAATGCCCACCAGCTCTTATAAAACTCATTAGTTAACATGTTATATTATGTTATATAAAAACATAATTTTGTAAATTAGTGAACTTTATAGATGTTGGTTGGTGTATTTTGAAAATCAGCCAGGCTAATGGTTCCTGTAGCTAGCTGCTTCAGGAGGGAAACATCTATCCTCTTTTGGTGTTTTGTTTTTTCTCCACACGTATTAATATAATGTTCATGATGTGTCTGCATGATAATGAGTAGAATAATAGATTAGCTGTTTCATGTAGAAGGGGACCGGCGACTGAGCCCAGTGATTCCACAGCACAGAGGGTGTTCTAAAGCATCGGTATTGATCATCATTAATGATCATTACGCCTACATTATGTGCTTGAGTTCACCATGATGCTCACCGTGCTGCAGTACATTGGGGTCTAATCTACCATTTATAACACTCTAATTTAGCCCACGTCCCAGTGTTTTGTTGTGTTGTTGTTGTTTGTATTGCCTCTTATGTGTGACCAAGACGGAACTCGTCTTGTCAAAAATCTATACAAGTCTACCTCAGGTGTGATTTTGGACAGCTTGAGAACAGCATGTCCAAAAAACTGTTTTGTATGTATTGTAAATCATTTGTGGTTAAGTGGTCCATACATGTATTTATTACATTGTATTTTTAAATGTTGTTTTTAGTGTAATGTGTGCTACCTCATAGAACATACTCTACAATTTTTGCTCTGGTATCTTTATGCCAATTGTTGCTTCCCAATATAACAAGAGATCCAAAGTGGTGCTTTTTAATGACGTCTTAGCCTTGTTTCCAGGAAATAGAGAGACACAAAAGAACTGATAAATATACTAACAAGATGTTCACTTGCATTCTTCTACGAAGACACACCCATACATTTGCTTTGCAGAGCAGACACACCCACCATTTCTGTCTTTCTGGGAACTCCACTCCAACACCAAAGTCCCTCACCATAAACATGCATTATAAAGAATGTTTGGATTGAGCATGTTCATGTTGACCTTTGGGGTTAAGTTTCACCTTTTCTCAGTATTCAAGGTTGTTCTGAACACAAACTGGAACCTTATTTAACTTGATGTTTGAGTTTGTATTAAATTTGGATCATCTCTCCCCACCATGCTTGATTTTTCGTCCTGCAACTGAAAGATATTGTGCTGCAATACAAAGGTAATTAAAGATCTAACAGAACATTTGTGTTTCATCTAGTTTCTTCTGTCTACAATTTATGCTAATGACTGTCATACTTTTGAGAGACATTGATATCAGGTTCACATTTTAGATATTGTTGTGAGCAGTAAGTACAAAGGGTAATATTCAGTATTAATCAGTAAACATATTCATACATATTGCGTCAAATCTGATTCTGATTTCTGTCCAAGTTCTTCTGACGACTAGTGTATTGTTGTATTGATCTGTTCTTTGACAAAATGGCTTTCTAGCCTTGCTCTGAAGGAACATCAAGGAAGGAATGCAGATTATTTTACAGTTATAGACCTATTTAATAATAAGAAGCTAAACTCCTCAGCCTCAAATTACAGCTCAGGAAATGACACCTCGGTTTCATCCTGAAAAACACCAGAGAAAGAAAACAATGCCATAAAGAACAGATTTGTAGACTTTTATCACACGTCTATGTCAGTATCTCAACAAAAAATGTTAAATAAAGTTTCAGCAAGAATGGCATGCATATATCTGTGCAGGTGTTCATGTGCTTGTGTCCTCCCCCTGTTAGTGACAGTTCGGTTTGAAAGGGGAGGGTAGAGGGCCTCTGCATTGTACTAACTGGTTGCCTATTATATGGGGAACTTCATAAAACTGGCCAGATTTTGCCTAGGGTAGAGCCGGAAAGTGCTGTTATTTCCCTTCAAAATAAAGTGTATGAAATTGTCACCTTAGGGAAGAAAACAAACTGATCAATTAAATTGATAAATTATAGTCATGCAACTGTAAAAGTAAGCTTATGTGAAATAATGTGTATTATTGATATAATTTGTCATTCAGTAACAAGGCCTGCCATCAACTTAGTATATAATAAATAGGATTATGTTTGTTGTAATGAGACTTTTAAAGTTATTATAATATAATAATATATATATATATATATATATATGATGAATTGCTTATTTTTTCTTATCTAATCTATACCGGTCATTACTCAATAATTATTTCTAAAAATGAATATAATACATTCGAAAGCAGGTGATGGTGATTGGTCACTGTGCCACTAATGTGGGTGTTGTTAGCAGTCTTTAAATATCTACTTTATTTGAATCCAACATTGTTTATATGGTCCATATTTCCAGATTACTTAATTTGTTTGTGCATTATAAAAATATGTATGGAAATGTGTTCTTGTTTAGTTAGTTCATTTTAATATTATTCTATTTCATTGTATATATTGTGCATTTTATATTTAATATTTCCACTTTGTCATTGTTATTGTATATATTGTGCATTTTCATTTTTATATTTAATATTTTTTTTATCTATCTATCTATCTATCTATCTATCTATCTATCTATCTATCTATCTATCTATCTATCTGTCTGTCTGTCTGTCTGTCTGTCTGTCTGTCTATTTATTTATTTATTTATTTATTCTGTACCGGATCACAGAATGTTTTAGTGTTCCGTAACACACAGGACTTTTATTTTGAAACGCCTTAGCCGGAAGTTGCCCACCTCTGCGCTGCACGCACTCTGCCCAGCAGCTGCACGCTCTCACGTCGTCCAGTGTTTGACAAACCCCCTTGGTTTGACTGTGCGAGCAGAGAGAACGTGTGCGGCGGTAATGGCTGCCAGGGAGAGTGAGGAAGACAACAAATGAACCCCAGAGGAAAAGATTTGAAGGTGAGAATGAAAAGATGACAACTTGCAGCACAACAACAGCAACCGCAGCCTCTTCTTCTACGTTTACACCATTGTCTCGTCTGCTGCGGCTACTCGTCCGCTCGGCTCGCAGGTGTGTTTTGAGGGAATCTGGTTGAATTCTTGACGGAACACATATACACACACACACACACACACACACACACACACACACACACACACACACACACACACACACACACACACACACACATGCGCGCGCACACACACATACACACTTACTGGACAATAAGCTGTCCATTGACCCAGACGTTAGGACAGTTGAGGAGTCAGAGACTTGTATGAGGCTTGAATTGATACGTCTGCATCTAGCTTATATATATGTCGGGTGTGCTGGTGAGAGAGCTAGACTCTTTGTTAGCTGGTGTTAACGTGATCAGCTAACGTTAGCTCACAGACAACATCGTTAGCTGTCGGTGGCCTGGACACATTAGCTGTTAGCCTGGTAGCCAATCAGCCAAGTGGATGTCTAATTAGCCACATAGCAAGCTGGCTACAGCTCTGTCAACAGAGACAGCTTTGTTTCTCACCACCGAAATGTGACTGTGTCAAAGTGTATTTACATTCATCTTTAATAAAACATTAAAGTTTTGATATATTTGTCCACGTACAAGGCTGGTGTTGGAGTGAGTTTGAACTGTCAATGTTAGATTAGCAATTTTTAGCTTTTGTTGCTAACTTGTGTTTGGTAAACAGATGTTTTGCCGATAGTTTGTTATTGAAAGCAGCTCTTCAATAGTTTCACCAAGGTTACTTATATATATATATATATATATATATATATATATATATATATATATAATATAATATAATGAGGACCCACTCGTAATTAATTTAGTCCAGCAGATAGCAGTATGTCACATGTATATGCGACACAATAATGACATTGAATTGGCCAAACCAACACTTATGTATGATTTTGTAATGGTAATATTATTAATGTAATAACAGTCTATTGAATAACGTAAATTAACCGTAATAATTACTGTCAATACTACGTTGGTGGCGGTGAAAAGAAGTTATTTAATTAAAAGTAAAGCTGAATCTGTCCAGTAATCAGTCAATCGGCAGGAAATAAATTGACAGCGATTAAGTTATTTATAAAACACAACATTATCTATTTCCTGCCTTTCAGACGTGAATATGTGCTGCTATTCTCTGTATTATATCATTGTAACTTAAATGGCTTTGCACTAAATTATGAATTGATTAATCATTTAAATAATTTAATATCATTAATTATAAAAATAACATCCCTAACGTAAAGATGCCTGGCCCTGATTTCTTTCACATCTATTCTTTAAGAAGTACTTAAGTATCTTCATCAAGGCTGAATTTATTAGAATTCCTGATTCCGGTATTTGCAGCCCTAGTGCTATTTTTGGCTCTGACAGGTGTATCAGGATTATGTAACAACACAATAAGGATGAGTGAGACTGAGGATGGCATGATTTACTGACCTGTTCTGTTGAGGTGAGCCTTTCCCACACAATCCCATTTTAAATGTAAACTTCTTTGCAGCCTAAGGCCTCGGTGGCATAGCGATGTCTGGGGGATAATCGCATGTTGGTGTGACGCGCAGTCATAAACACCTCGACAAGGCAACATAATAACCCTGGAACAGATACCAGTTTGTGAAACTTGCTGTCACTTTAACACAATGGTTACATTTCGTGTCTCTAAAATGAGGTGTGGTTGGACATGCAGTGCTGTAAATGTGCTGATGGTGTTTGTGAAGGAGTGGTGTGTAGGTTCCCTCGTTCTGTTGTTTTAGTGCTTGAGAGATTCCTGTAGCTGCTGTTCTTATGTGATGTGCTCTGACACAATAAGAGACACAAGAAGAGATGCTGTTGTGTTTATTTGAGGGGAGGAAAAGAGATTGAATTTTAAGAGAAATTCATTGATTCAGAAGAAAGGAAATTTATTTTGTGGTTGGGGGACAGATGTCAGGTTTACTGGTCCACAAGAGGGAGCAAAAGTAATATAATGTTGACTTCCAAGGGTGTTTTGGGGAGTCTAGACCGTGGGGGAAATGCCAAATATACTTACCCCTAGAAAAGATATGAGGCTGCTTGCTGACAAGTGATGCCCAAATCACAAAAATATGATTCCTATACCTAACTATATCATAAGAGACTGATGTAAGCAACAGTCAGAGCTCAGCTGAAGCTAATATGAGGCTTTGGCAGCCGGAGTTACTTGGATTTAAGTGGTTTTCTTTGTTGTGGCTTTTATTGTTTATGGCCTAACTTTTAACGCAATATGTCGTGACTCTTATAAAATCAACTGGTCATAGCCTACAGTGTGAGATCACTAACCTCATGTTCTATGTCCGCAGTGAGGACTAGGATGGTAAGCAGCCAGCCGAAGTACGAGCTGATCCAGGAGGTGGGGCGTGGCAGTTACGGCGTGGTCTATGAGGCGGTGGTGAAGCGCACGGGGGTCCGGGTGGCGGTGAAGAAGATCCGCTGCCACTCTCCGGAGAATGTGGAGCTGGCACTGCGGGAGTTCTGGGCCCTCAGCAGCATCCAAAGCCAGCACCCAAACGTCATCCACCTGGAGGAGTGCATCCTGCAGCGGGACCAGCTGGCCCAGAGGATGAGCCACGGCTCCAGCTCCCCGCTCTACCTGGAGGTGAGGAGTCGGGATTCACCGCAACAAGCTTAATAATATTGTTAATTGTGGATATTGATTACTTCTTTAACGTGGCCCGACAAGTACTGAACGTTTGTTGTTTTTTTTGCAAAGTTACTGTACTGATAAAGTGCACGCTCAACACTTCCTGCTGCTGCTTCTTCAGAGTAAAAGTCTTCCAGCAAAGACGGTTGAATATAACTTTTACTTTGAATTGTTGCAAGAAATGTCACCGAGGAAATTGAAGCCTAGGGTTAGATGATGGATACTAACTAACCTAGATTTATCTATAATGAGGAGGAATAACCAGACTGTCAAGTACTGGAGAATTACAGGGAGTAGAAATTCCAGGTCTGGATTCTAGATCAGTGTGTCGGACAAAACATCTCTCCTACAGCTGTCCATGTTGCCAACATATGCTTTAGGAAAATACCGAGTGGTGTCTGAGCATTACCGCGAGATACATCAGAGACTCAGGGAGAGCAGTCAGAACTTCAAATCGAAAAGGAACTTTGTAAACCAATGTATATAATAATAATAATAATAATAATAATAATAATAATTGAATGAATCCCAAACATAACCATAAACCTCAATATTTAAAGTGCCCGCAACAGACAACACACTGACCCAAGACTGTTTGGTTGCTTACACCGCCTGCCAAAAGCAGATCTCGTTAATATCTGTATTCTGAATCTCTGTTGGCAAGACGTCGGGCCAAACATTCCCGTCCCACAAGTCACAGAGACGTGATCTCAGCCAGGACAGGAATCCAGCTCAACCCGCTGTAATGGGACATTTTGGTTGGCCACAAATAGACATAGATATATTTATTGTCGTGAATTGGAAGCTGGTTTTGCTTGACAAAGTGTACCGTGAGATGACATATGTTCAGCCCATCCACTACCCACCGCTGTTGACACATTGCTGTTGGCAAAGATGACTTTCTTTCTGTGACAATGTAGAGCTAATAGGCTAAATGTAAATGTCACCCAGTGGCTCAAAGTGAGTCATCGGCAGCAAGCTGTGGCTGTTTGTTGTGTAAATTGAGATTACAATTATGTAGACAGGAAAAAAAACATCAGCAGCACAAATATTGGCACTTTGAATAACGACTAAACAACGGTTGAACTGCGGTTTAGATATATATTCCCTCTGCGTGATGCCGATGAGCGGAAGAACTGGAACTTTTCTAGTTGGATCTGTGTCGACTTTGGCCTCCGTGTCCCCCCACCGTCACATGAACGTGTTGTCAGGTATTGGGGCGGGGGGGGGGGGTTCAACCTGTCTGCAGCCTGTCATGTTGCAGTGCCTCCCCGCTGTCTGACGGCGGGCGCACACCGGCGCTCTGCCGGTGCCTGATTATAGTCTCTCAGCGGCGCGCTGGGGGCCCATTGTCAGACCGCTCGCTCCGGTTTTTTCTGCAGCGCTAGCATTGGACGCTTTCCCAGAATCCTCCTTTTTTTTTTTTTCTTCATTGCTCTGTAATGTTCCAGTACGTGCTTACACGGGAACAAATGATAATAGGGCGGAATTATCTGACCGCACCAACTGTGGGATAATTTGCATCTCTTTTTTTTTTTTTTTTTGGGAGGGGGGGAGTGGATTCTCTGGCTAGTGGCACGTCAAACTATTTGCATCCATTTGTCTTTTACACACATCCAGAGCGTTTGTGAGGCAGTTGGCGTCAGAAGCCTCAACTGACACTTGAACTGATTTTTACTCTTCGGCTAACAGCTAACGCTTCAACTGCTTTCAGTGGTTACGCATCAACTCCGTTCAATTGCCTTCTTCTCTTACTCTTCAATTGATATTTCGTCTTCCTTCATCGGCCTTTACACGCCAGAGGAGTGATGAAAAAACACAAAAAAACTGTATATTTTAACAGTTAAAATATATATTGATGTGCGAAATATGCTTTCAGATGTCGGTCGAGGCCGCTTCCGTTGTTTTCAAAGTAAACATGGAGCGATGGAGGTCGGCACTTTAACTCCCATCGATTTAACTCTTCATCTGAGTTTTCCGTTTTAACGGCCACGTCAACTCCTAGCGTCATTTTTGACTTGTTCAAACTTTCCAAATAAAAAATTCTTTGCCGCAAACACACGCTGACATTTCCCCCACAAATGCAGCCGTTGATAATCGACATTTTTTTTCCTGTTACAAAACCTGCAGCTTTGCGGTGTCCCGTTGAAAAAAAACGCCAATCTATCAAATTCCAAGAAAGGCGCGTCCCGTTTAATCTTAATTTAATGTGAGATGGATGAAACCTCACAGGTTTGTGGTGCGCTGTCAAAAGAGGGAGATTAAATGACTTCCTGCGTGCCGGTATAAAAAGATGAGAGGCCTCTCGCACTGCTTTAGGGTTTTAAAAAAAGGATGGTGAGGAAACCTGTTATGAATACAAAGCCAGAACAACCTTGCCTGTTAAGTTATGAGTGACATGTTCTCCTCCTCACCCTGCAGGAGCTGGTTCACACTGTATCAGTAATCAGCTAGACCACACCTGAGTGACGTCATCAATTTGGTTGTGCTTGTCGCAGCGTTGTCTGTTGTGGTTTGAGCCGATGCTTCGATTTTAAGAATATTTCATTTAAATTTTTTTGCAGCGTTCAACAAAAGTTGCGGTGTGTAGTTCAGAGTTTATTCGGTTTTGGTTGCCGAAGCTTCCGACCGTTCGAGCTGTTCTTACGGAGACCGCCGTTCTTAACGATGACCCGATACAAAGTGCGGCAATAAACTGCGGCAAAGTGAAAGTAAAAGGCCAGACGTGCGACAACGAAACATAAAAAAATTCAGCACCTCTAAACGGATTAGTGCTTCAAAGTACGTGTCAGACGTCGCAGGAAAGGTAAAACCTGGCTGCAGCGGTGACAATCGCCTCCTTATGTCTCATGTTGACTTTGTCCTTTCTCTACATGCAGCTGGTGGAGACGTCTCTGAAGGGCGAGATCACGTTCGACCCGTGCTGTGCCTACTACCTGTGGTTCGTCATGGACTTCTGCGACGGCGGCGACATGAACGCCTACCTGCTGTCCCGCAAGCCCAGCCGCAAGACCAACACCAGCTTCATGCTGCAGCTGGGCAGCGCCCTGGCCTTCCTGCACCGCAACCAGATCATCCACCGCGACCTCAAACCGGACAACATCCTCATCTCGCAGGCCTGCACGCCGGCCGGCTCGTCCGAGCCCACCCTCAAAGTGGCCGACTTCGGCCTGAGCAAAGTGTGCTCCACCTCCGGGCTCAACCCGGAGGAGCCGGCCAGCGTCAACAAGTGCTTCCTGTCCACGGCGTGCGGGACGGACTTCTACATGGCGCCGGAGGTCTGGGAGGGCCACTACACGGCCAAAGCGGACATCTTCGCCCTGGGGGTGATCATCTGGGCCATGGTGGAGCGCATCACCTTCGTGGACGTGGAGACCCAGAAGGAGCTGCTGGGGAGCTACGTGCAGCAGGGCTCGGAGATCGTGCCCTTAGGGGAGGCCCTGCTGGAGAACCCGAAGATGGAGCTGCTGATCCCCGCCAGGAAAAAGAGCATGAACAGCCACATGAAGCAGCTGATCAGGGAGATGCTGGCGGCCAACCCTCAGGAGCGGCCCGACGCCTTTGAACTGGAGCTCCGGCTGGTCCGCATCGCCTGCAGAGAGCTGGACTGGGACACGTGATGGTCGAGCGCACGGCACCAGAGACACTGTACAACATCTCATTAGCTACTTAACCTAGATCACATAACGGGGTTTTTTTGTTTGTTTTTTAAACTCGGGAACAATAACTAGAACAGTCATCGTGTGTGTCATGGCTTAACTTCATTCACTGTCCGAGCACATGCGGTCCTCTGCAAGCTGCGTCTTTTTATACCGGAGGGGAGAGGTGTGACACCCACCGCCGCCGCCGCCGCCGCCACCGCTGCTGCTGCTGCTCCAAACTGCAGCTTAGTCTCAGGCTAATCACATCACAGCTTCCTTTTCCTCCTTCACAGAATCACCGGAGCGTGCTGGAAGAAAATGACCCCAAAAGTTCTGGATTCAACGAAGAAGAGAAAGTCAAAAAGCGAGACTTGTTTGTCTACAAACGCCGCCCTGGACTCGGTGCTAATTGTTCCTTAAATGCAATATGAGACGTTATCCTGTGATCACTGCGGCGGGCGGTTTATCCGATTTTGTTGAGTGTTGGAAGGCTTGACTTCAGCCTGGTACGCGACCACCAGCATTCATACCGACGTCAAAGATTTGGATTCTGTTGTCGGCATTATGCCCCTAATGCTCAGGTAAAACACACAGCATGGTGGTGTTTGTAGACAAACGTCTGCTGTCGCCGTTGAGTTTTGCGGGCTTGAAGCTTTGTTTGGTTTTCTGGGCGGGGAACATTTTATCAGTCGGCGACCGGCCAGCAGGTGCTTGTGGTCTTCTTTCTGCCCGCTACAGACTTCAAGATAAGTCCAGTGGTCCCAGACACGCCCCCCCCCCCCCCTCTAACCAGTCTACCAGAATGTACAGCGATCCAGACAGATCACCTTCATCTCTGTAGAGCCTTAAACACAAACATGAGGAGAGCTATAATGATAATACTGCTTTATTTCAACTTGGTTCTTATTTTCATATTAATAACTTATTAAATCGTCTTGGATAATCTTTCCACTGTTCCAACAATCAACTGTTTGAAAAATTTTTTTTGGTAATTTTTGAAATATTCTTTGATTTTTTTCTTTTTTTTTTTCCTAAATGAGGGATTATTACCCAAATTTCTGGTGCACTTATTTTCAAATAAACCAGTTAAGGTAATCTGATTACTTGTTAACAACCCGTCTGATCGCACTTCTAGCCCCATTGCTATCATAGCCGATAGAAACGATGTCCCCAATCTGTGAAAACAAAACCAAAGTTGTGATTTACCAGAATTATCCTCTTTATTAACGAGGCGAGCACACTACAGTAACGAGCGCACCGGTTCAAAAAGACTTAGCGGAGTCACAAATCCCTTCAACGTAAATTTAATTATCTGAAGGTTTGAGCTGCAGCGACATGAATATTTACATCTGAGTCCATTATTTAAAAAAAAAAAAAAAAAAAAATAGGTGAGGGATTCAGTGACTGTCACTGAAAGCACTTTTATTGAGTTGTTTATATTTATTCCTCACGACTACCTGCTGCGTGATCCGGAGGAGCTCCGGGAGGCTGGATTCGGCGCGATAGCTGCGTCGCTGTTTGTTTACCGAGCGAACACAATGTCAGCCGACGGTCGACTTATGCACGCTGGTGTCGCTCACCTTCAGGGAGGAAGCGAGAGAAGACACCAGCGCACACAATCCTCCATGAGCCAGAGGATCTCTTGCTTCTTCTTCTTCTTCTTTCTTTTTTTTCCTTCTTTTTTTTTCCGGGGGATACATAATACTGTTGTGTTTAACTTGATCTGCTCTCACTGTGTCACTGCTCCTCGTTTCCTTTTGGCTCTGGATCTTACAGTAATCCCTTTCTTCATGCTTCCGACAGGCTAATTCTAAGCCTGTTAAGCTGTTGCGGCGCTTGGCAAGAGGGATCGCGCTCGGGACCTCTTTTGCCTTTCAGGTCATACATAATTTTGTACACTTATACTAATTTAACAGGAACATGTATAAAAAAAAAAATAATTAAAAAAAAACAGTCCTCTCAAACTGTGGAGGAAAATTCAATTATTATTTTTTATCTCTTGTTGCCAATATTTACCGGCCTTCAATTTCCTGTCATGCGATTTTGCCTTATTTTCCGAAATTCACCGGCCTCGTTGATATTGCACTCAAACACAGGATTCGACAGAAGTTGTGCTGGAGAGCGCGCCGCGTTTCACCGACTCGGCGGCTTCGACGTGAACAGCAAAACGCCACAAATCGTTGCGTTTGAACCCGTCTCTGCCACAGGGCGTCCGTGCTGCGTTGGACAGCGTTGCGTTTCCCCTCAAGAACGTGGCGTTTGTGGTTTTTAATTTTCTGTTCGCGAGCAAAGTTTGGACCCAAAGTAGGTCGCCCACGTATCCGCGGAGCTCTGATCAGAGCAGAGGATGATGGGTAGAGTCATATCCGGCCAGATTTCTTCCTTCCGCCCCCCTTCTAGACAGGAGAGGAAGGAAGATGGTTGGCTTCCTGTGTGATCTTTGAGACGTTCGCCAAACAAACACTTAGCTCTGGGGTATTATCAGAGTTCACCCTTTTTGGTTTGTTCCATTAGATTCCTTTGCACATGTGTAAATACTGTACAGGGTCGGGATGAACAGTGTTGGTGTACATTTGACTGTGCTCTGTTTTCAGGAGCCTCACTTTGTTTGTAAATTGCTGTGATGGATTTACATTTTTTTTGTTTTTGGTTTTCTTAATTCAGCTTTCGGGGTCAGTCGTGGAAAAAGATGTGATTTATATTTGCAGGTCGATACTGTGGGGTGTGCTGGTGATAACTGTGTGTGTGTGTGTGTGTGTGTGTGTGTGTGTGTGTGTGTGTGTGTGTGTGTGTGTGTGTGTGTGTGTGTGTGTGTGTGTGTGTGTGTGTGTGTGTGTGTGTGTGTGTGTGTGTGTGTGTGTGTTCTTCTTAATTTGCGAATTGTGAATTTGGTGTAAGCGAAGCCTGGTTGCCGGGCAATTTTGAATTCCCGGGACATAAATCAAAACCTCACCGCGTTACCGGGCCCCGATCCAGGACCGCTGCTCTGATATCCGCCTGAACTCGGGACATTTCAGCTTAGGAGTGAAGTGTAGTTTGGGTTTAGGACAGCCGCAGTATCATTTTATTTAAGGGTAAAACCGATGCGTGGAAAGGAGCCAGTTGAGGTGGTTTTCGGGCATCTGGTGAGGATGCCGCCAGGGCGCTTCCCTAGGGAGGTGTTCCAGACACGACCGGCTGGGAGGAGACCCCGAGGGAGGCCCAGGACCAGGCGGAGGGACTGTATCTCCAAACTGGTCCTGGGAGCGCCTCGGGATCCCCCCTGGCTGATGTGGCACCGGGAAAGGGAAGTTTGGGGGGTCCACCTGCTGGAGCTGTTGCCCCCGAGACCCGATCCCAGATAAGAGGTTGAAGATGAGATGGAACAGTCAGCAGCATGGAAGTGAGAGGCAGCTTATAAAGGTTTTTCAGTAATATTGCTGTAACAGTTTCTGGTCAAGACAGCTGTCGCCATTTCTTGGTCTTGTTTCTTTGCACCAGTGGAACCTAATTTCCGCATCTTGTCGATTTACTAAGAACCGTTGGGTGAGATCAGCTGCTCAGCATTCCTCCTGGAATCAGTTCGACGGGCCTCTCTGCGTCTGACATATCTTCACTTCCAGGAGATAGACGCGGGACTGTGATACGAGTCCTGGATCAGGGTCACTCTCGCCATGAAATAATGTGTTAGACGAAGACCGCGTCTTCTTACACTCTTTTGTATGAACAATTTGTGTTGCTCTTTATGTCATTGTAACATATTTTGAAGAGATTAAAAATGAAGTTTATCAAAAGTCGGTCACTGTTGGAATTGATTTTTAATAAAACATGTAATTGCTTGAAGAAATGGAGCATGCAGACGGCTTTAAAACCTCCTCGGCTCACTTTCTCCTGGCCCTGCGCTGCATCACAGGTAATTGCTGTAATTCAGTTCACCTGCTCGTTAAAAGCTCGAGCTACATTAGCCGTGCTCTCCCAGTGCGTCCAGCCCGACTGGAGTTTAAGTACTGAAGACGTTTCGTCATGTGGAACCAAGGTGAGTTAGCAAATGTTGATGTCTCTCTCCCCCCCCCCCCCCCCCCCCAACAAATCTCTTTCTCTTGGTCTTTAAAACGGTCTTTTCACGTCGCACAGCTTGCAGTCAGCCCGCTGATGGGATGACCAGCCAGAAAGCGGGGAAGGTAGAGGTGCATCTTTACCTTCTGTTGACTGAAATAATCCGCGTGGAGGATCTGAAGACTGTAACGCATTCATTCCTTCAACCCCTGATCTCGACCGCAGAGGACGACTTGTCAGATTTTGCCGTGCACGGTGTCCCAGCTGCTGTCTGCTTCTCAAGACGGCAGTGACGCCTTTTCAATCTGCGGCTGGGAACTCAACCAGGTACGTGTAGCAATAAAAAACAACAACAATTCACAGCAGCCATTTTGACATTTCATTGCAAGTTTAATGAAATGGTTGTAATTGATCAAGTTGTCCCAGCAGTTCCAGGGAGCGATACCGAAGGGTCCGACTCGCCTCAATGGAACGGGGCCGTAATTCATGTATTTAATTACTCCTGTGTTTACCTGCAGTGACACAAATGCTGCCGTTTTAAAAGGCCTATAAAGCACAGGGCTGAGGGTTTGACTTCAGTCGCGTCACTTGGACTCGAGTCGAGACTTGCAAGTTGACTAACTTTAGGCTTTTGACTTGGGAGGATTAAAAAAAACAAGTCACAGCAGCCAATGCTTCTGACGATCATGTTGTGCAATGAGGAAGGAAATGTGTTCGTTAAGAGTCCACCAGCAGACGTTACACGAGATTACTGTGAAGATAAACTAAGGATGGGATCTCTGTTAACGTGCTCAGAAAAGTGAGAATTATCTATTATTTAACGACGAATAGGTAAATTGTGAGATCGAAAGCTTTAGAGCGCTACTAAATGGATCTTGAGGGGAGATTGTTTTGCCAACTGCTGTTTCCAAGCTCAAGAATGGACTCAAATAATGACTTTAAACACAAAGTTCAGGACTTGGACACGACTTTGGACTTGTTGATCCTGACAGATAACAATAACTTTGTCCCACTTCTGGCATATGGTACTTATGTGACTCTCCAACGGTCTACAGAGAGAATGTGAAACTGTCCAGATTATTAAAAGTTTTTACGTGGGGAAAATAAATCATTATCTATCTATCTATCTATCTATCTATCTATCTATCTATCTATCTATCTATCTCATATTCCATTATGAACACGTGCACAATGGATGTTTAAAAAATGTGCCAACCACGCTTTCTTGGATGTCATTGAAAGAAAAGAAAAAAACGGGTTAATGCCGTTTTTTTCCCACTTGCAGGAAAACAAAGAATATCCAAAATTGCCACATCCTTGAATGGACTTTGGTCTGCGGATAACTGCTTGTGTGTCCTCTCGCTGCAGGTGTCCGTCGTCGGCGCCATCGGAGGCTTGGCTCGCTTTGTGACAAACATCAAGTTCTCAGTGGATGACGTGACGGGTCCACCTTTGACCGTGAAGCAGTGGGTCAACGCAGAGGCCAGTAGCGTCAACGGGATCGGTTCACAACTACACATCTAGAACACAAACCGCGCTGTTTTTGCTGAATGACGTACGTTTCAAACTGTGTGTTTCTCACAGGACCGCACTCTGATGACGTCCACCTCTCCTGGAACATATGTGAAGGTTACTGGGCGTCTACGCAGTTTCAATGTAAGTGATGCAAACACCATTTTTGTTTTAGAGATGGGCTTTAAAAAGGGTGTGAGCATTGATTTTGGGAGAATATCTGTGATTTATTCCTTTTTAATGTTGCGTCAGGGTCAAAGGTCATTGCTGGCAGTAAATAGCCGATGTATCGAGGACCTGAATGAGATCACGTCCCACATGTTGGAAGTGGTGCACGCCCACATGCAGCTTTTTGGAAAGGTACACATGCTTGTGGAAGCTTTTGACCAGCAAAAAGACTTCAGAATTCAGACTGTGGTACAAAAATTCAACACTAAAACCCAGATTTTCATATACTCCATACTTTAGAGTTGATAAAGGTATTTTGTAAATGGCCTGATTCAATTCTCTGTCCCCTCAACGCGGATTTTTCTCTGTTTTTCTTATGTTGTTTATTCAGGAGTTTGACGTGAATATGAATGTCACTGCTGCCTCGCTGTCCCAAAGAGTCCCCAAGCGTAAAGGCGATCTTAAAGACATCTTACCGAACGGTTTGTCCACCCTCCAGGGTCAGGTGAGTGGGTTTAAAGGGTCAGTTCACTCTGATATAATGTTGTTTAATGCAACTCCTCATTTCACCAAATCTGTACAATGGAGGTTAAGAGTACAACGTTAGCAGTAGTGAAATTTATGGAACATATGCAAGGTTTAAATGGTTAATTATGATATAACAAGATGAAGTGAATATTGTTACACCAGGTTTTTTTGTGGTCATGAAACATGTTTCGCTAATTTGTTGCTGGCGTCTTGTTTTGACGAGATCCTTCTCATTTTGTAACAAGAAAGTCAGCCATGTTTGTTTCCATCAGCAGTGAATTACAGCAGCTTATTACTGCCTCCGTGACAAAGCAATCAGTTACTCATGGTGTAGTGAGGTGAATGGATTTTCCTTTTTATGGAGCTTACTGTCAATTATCACGTTGCATTTGACATGTGCATTGCAATACTACAAATAACTATAAAGTTTTATTTTTTTAATTGCATTTGGAAGAATCTGTAGTGTCTTTCCAGGGAATGTCCTCACTGTGCACAGTTTTCACCATTAGTCTTCACCATTAGTCCATGATGAAGACACGGTGCACAGTGAGGCCGTCCTAAGTAACCGCGACGCCGTCTCTCTGCAAAGTCACATTGCTGTTGACGAAGATGAAAAATGAAACCTTTCATGCATTAAAGTGAAATGCCACGACAGCGCCGCGAGGTTTGGGGAGAGTAATTGCTCGATTCCCCGTTTACAAGGTGTTGACCGTAGTCAGGAAGTTCTCTTTCCGCGACATCGGCGTCGGTTTCCGCGAACTGCTGACGGAGCTGGACTACCTCGGCAAGAGAGACGTCAGGTACGTCTTGACCTCGTACCTCTTTGTGCTGGATGAACGCGTGGCTTTGGGTGATGATGGATGATTGACAAAACAAGGACGGAGAATGAAATGCTTAAATCTTGCGACCCGTCTCTCTCTCCCCCTCTTCTGTACAGATCTTCCTTGACCTCGCTGATAAATCACGGTCACGTCTTCTGTACCGTGGATGAGAACCATTTCAAGTCGACGGAACACTAGCGGTCTACCAGAGAAGCATCCAAAGACATCGGATTGCAGCCGATCCGGATCTACACCGGATCTGCCCCACATCGACATGAATCTTGATTTCTTTTTTGGTTATATTTCGTTAGTTATGACGTAGCGTAGCAGATGGCTTAGTCTGTCTTGGTCTAAAGATGTTTAACTCTGTCCTACTGTTTCAATATACAGATTAGAAAACTGCCACAGGGTTTATGGCGTATCGTTTATTGCCTGTACGTAGTGATGTATTGCTCAGGCTTCTTATGTTTGACCATAATACTGTATATATTTTTAAGTTGTGTTCTGAATCTGTGGGTACCCTGCGTTTTGATGCTGTGTATATAAATAATGAAGATACAAATTAGTCCCCTGGCTTTTTATTTCAGATGCTTTCCTTTTTATAAGAGCTACAGTCTTCATATGTCTGTCTCCTTGTGGAACTCAGCGTCCCAGAATTTAATGTAGAAAACAAACGGGGGGGGGGGCGAAGTTGGTAGCAAAGCAAAACGACGATGACGCGCACAGCTTTTGTAAGATGAACACGTTATTTAATGTCAAAACATCTCGCAAGCTTATCGACAAGAGACTTCAGGCCCGATCCAGAAACCCAAATCGCGCTACGTTGACGACACCAAAACATGTCGCCTTTTGGACTTTTTTTTTTTTTTTTTTACTGAAGGAAAGCAAATCCGCCTCAGAAATCACAATTTTAATTCTGTTTATCCATAACAACTTTACTTACTCTTCCAAGTGACTCCCAACCCGAATGCGATGTGTTTAGTGGGCCGTTCAGCTGCAACATTATGCCAGACCTGGATTGAGGAAACTGAGCTAATATAGGTCACGGAAATGAGCTGCAAGCAGAATTAGGGGACATAAGAGTTCTAACGGTAACGCATTCTATCAGCTATGGCAGTCAGGTTTACCACTGTCAGAGAAGATTAAACTTTTTTTTTTAATATTTATATGAAGACTAATGCGATTTATGTCTATAAATGTCTTGGAGGGCATTGCTAGACCTTCCTTCATACCGCTCCAGGTGATATGGGCGCTGCTTGTCATTGCGTTTCCAGAGAACAGAGACGTTACAATAACAGGTCGGCGAAATTTGTAATTGGCTGATCAGACAGGTTCTGCAGCATTTGTAGGCAGCGCGGCTGCCAGTACACCACAGTCTCCGGGCTGCACCCAGTCCCGAAGATTTATGATGATATTTTAAAGGAAAATTCTCATTAATTTGGATTAACGGGTCATGCAGTGTAGAAATGCCATTTTCCTTATTAATCTTACGTGGGACAAAAGGCCGCTTTATGGTCCACACCAAGCACTCACAGCTGCGTGGTCATCAAGGGTGTGGCTTGTTATGTGTGTGAAGTGATTTACTGCAAGTCATTTTAATTCTTCTATGAAAGGGAAACTGAAGGCCTGTCTTCTCCGGGCTGAACAGGTCCCGCCAGACGGCCATGATTCTGGATCTGACACTGACGTCCGACCTCCCTGTAGAGAAGCCGTTTGTCATTTGATTGCAGATACAATTTATTTTCCAATCTCTTTGTTGTTCCACTAGCATTATAAAGACATCAGTAATGGTCAAGTTGCTTGGAAAGTGTAGTGAGCTAAGCTAGCAGTTACTCTGCGTTAAATGAAGCTTCACTACACTGCAGTGTTTAAATAAAGATGCCGTACGTTAAGGGAACAACACGACTTCAATTTGCATCGTTTTGTAATTCAACAGCCAGCAAGTCGTCGGGAAAAAAAAATTCATGTCTTGTCAAGAGTTCCAGATGAATTTGTTCCTAATTTGTCAAACAATGTGGAAACAACTGGAAAAAAAACCAGGGCAAGGGAAGCTCCTCCAGGACTTC
This sequence comes from Cebidichthys violaceus, assembly GCF_023349555.1. NCBI lineage: Eukaryota > Metazoa > Chordata > Actinopteri > Perciformes > Stichaeidae > Cebidichthys > Cebidichthys violaceus. The sequence continues at coordinate 161,207 of NW_027176982.1, read as the reverse complement.
ACCTGGATGTGATGAAAAGGAGCCAAGACGGTGGAGGTGAGCTCAATTATCTCCCGTTCGTCAAACACCGAGCTGACCTCGGCCGTGAACCGAGCGACCGGAGCTCACGCCGAGGCAGGACGTGTGCCACGTATCAGTCCACAGCATACTTAATTTACTGTTTTTCATGAAATATCAAAACCATATATAAAGACCTAGAAAAGCAATCGGTAGAATGCAAGACCTCCACCAGTTGTCTGCAACAACTACTGCTGTAATCTTTGTATGAAGACAAACCCTCCGTGTTGACCGAGTGAACCAGATGCATTCTTCACTCCGACGCCCTCATTTTAAACTGCAGTTCACGGCTTCCGTGTTGACCGTTTAACGTTTCCTATGAGCAGAAACTGTCCGTCCCGCTGTGCATTTTGTTTTCCGTTAGCTTCGTTAGCTTCGTTAGCCCCCGGTAATGTTAGCTCCGTCAGCCAAACGCGCTGCGGGACTCACCGGCTGCTAAGCGGTAACTACGACACGCTCCGTCGTAGTCACACTCCGTTCAGTTTGCCAGAGAGAAAAATACTCACGTTGAACATTAAAAGAGTATTATCGTTTAAAACGGAAAAAGATTTCTCGCTCAGGTCGGTGACGTGAGCTGCTCCCAAAATGTAACGTTGACCTGTCTAAAACCCTAAATGATCCCATAGTTTCTGCATGCAACTTCTCTTGTCGCAGAATATGTGCATTACCACTAAAAAAAACCCCAAACAAACAATGTAGTCTCTTTTATGCTGTCTCTCGTTTTACGGATACTTCGCTTCCCAGCCTTGGGTGTTTTCCCGCCTGTGTGATTGTCGGCCCCGCCCTGATTGTTTCCACCTGTCCCTCGTTAGCCCTGCTGTCACCTGTCCCTCGTTATCACGCTCCTTTCATTGTGTATTTAGTCTGCTTGATCCCGTCTGTTGGACTCTTACCTTGCCTTAGTGTTTGGGAACCCTTGCTGGTTTTCTGGACTGTTGCGCCGATCCCCGTTATCTAGAAGACATTTAAACTCTCGGTGTTGAATCGTATTAATATCGAGTCCTCTTTCTGCTGATATACTCATCATGTTGGCATATAGTTCTACTGTCATCTCTTCTCAATCGCTCCCTATTGTCCACTCGTAATAAAGACATGAATGAAAATGGTCTTAGGCCCTGGTGTGTCTGGGTTTTTTTTCCAGCACACAGGGCTTTCCTGGGACGAATTACGCCTGAAACCCCGCAAGCCCCAGCAGGTTTTAAACTCCACCGTGTTGTTCAGGGCGTCTACATTCTCAGGGAAAAACCCCAGACCCAAAGCAACGCCGCACCGGGGGAGCTGAAGGCAGGCATGAAGAGCTGAAAGGCCTGCTGGGATTGCCTGACGAGCCAGATAGACGTCTTTGTTTGCCGCTGTTGGTTCTCAGCAGGGTGTTTTTAAAAAAAGAAGTCTGGACTGAAAGAAAGCCAAAACTCCTGAATGTGAGCAGCTTCAAACTCCAGACGCATTTTGCAAAAGAAAAAAAAAAAAAGCATTTCTTTGGAATCTGACAAAGCAGATGATTGACAGCTGTAGAGGTATTAATAATTCATAGCTTGTGCTGATTTTTTTTTCATTTGAGACAGAGAAGAGGTAGATCCAGAGAGCGAAATCCAAAGTCCAACAAATAAGAATAAACAGTTTGGTTTTACAGATCCAAATGTGAATCCAGGCTTGTAGGACAACCTGAATATTTCCCTCATACCTCTTCTGGCTCATAATATTCCTCAAACACACGTGGAATGAGACGGTCCGACTCTGACCGGGCCAATCTGGACGTCCAGAGGAGCTCCTGTGAGGAAGTCATCAGTCCAGTTCTGGAATTGTTGCTTTGGATGAGGGAGTTTGTGGGTCTGAAAAAGGCTAAAAAGCTTCGTAGAAGTGTGGAGCTTCACTGTCAGATTATGGGCAACCCGCTTTATATTTACTCTGGGTCATTTATGCTTAACATTGCAGCTTTAATATTTACTTTCAACAATCCCAAATTTGACCTTTTCTCACATGGCGGATATTCAAGACTTTTATCTTGTTTCTCATGCACTTTGTGGATGTGTTTGAGATTCATCCCTCTCCTGGAGAGAGCAAACACTGTGACCGTGAAAAATAAACAGCTAAATACTTATTATACACTTGATGCTTTAACTGATATCTTACTGCAGTTTGTCTTTATGGATTTACAGCCCGCTATAAGATCGGCTTTGACTGCATGGAACTGCAACTTTTTCCCCCCCGACCGCCTCCTGTGTGGATTCCTCTTTGTGCGAATAATATTTGGTCAGCGGCTTATTTGCTCACGGAAAATAAGATAAAATGTCACAAAGCCGGGAGAGGAGTAGCAGACGTACCTGTAATAGACTGCGACAAGGCTACGAACCGCGGGTGAGGATTGACTTCAAAGGAGCTCAATAAAGAAACCCGTATTTGTGACAGTAAAATCAATGTTCTTTTCTTTTTTTTTCCTCTCTCTCTCCTTCTCTATTTTTACACCAGAATGTGGCTTTCTAAGCAAGTGCCATTGTCAGATATTTATGAAACACTTGGGAGTGAAAGGGCTTTAATTGATATGACTGTTATTAGAATTCCTCCATGCTTGATATTTGTATAATAAACCATAATCCATACCTCTCACTTGTGTGTGAAATGATGTGGCGGAGGATTAGAGGGTCCCTGGAGAAATCTCCCACTGAGCTTACTTCACTTTCATGTATTCACTTTTGTCTGCATGCTGCTAACAGTCCTATCTATGGTTAAAATAAACCCTTGAGAGTGCTAATTAAGTGGGTTTTTTTGTTTCTCCTGCAAACTGATTTTGATAGCATGTCTCTAGCACATGCTAAATGTGTCATTTTCTCTCCGTGTTGATGAAAACATTCTGTGAAGCTTTTTGAGCACCTATCTGTTCTTTCCGTTTGAATCGAGTCGTGATTGGTGACAGCTATTGCGTTTGAAAATGGCTCGGCTTGTCTTCTCAAAATGCAGTATGGGGTTTCTATTTTAATTTTTTTATTTTTCCACATTACCGCTGTGCTGGGCTCCTCTTAACAGACATTAATAATTGTCCCCCCCCCCCCCCCCCCCCCCCCCCGCCACATAAATGAAGTGTCTCTGTGCTCAACAAGACTCCAGACACCCTTCAGCTTTAAAATGATGTTGTTTTTCCACCAGAGGGCAACATGTGTACTGGAATCCACAAACAACCCCTTATGTCTCATTCACTCCACACACTCCCCTGTAGTGGTAAATCACCATTACCATCGCCCAATGCCAAAGCCGTGCCACTGACGGCCTCTTATGGATGTAGAAATGCCATTCAGTTTAGTGGGAAACACTCTCAAACTGTCTCATTTTTAAAATATGGCGTCCGTTTAGAGACAATGAGGGAAAATAGAACATTAAGCTTTGTTCTACTTCAGATATCCCCCCCCATGCAACAAACTGTGCCACATGTATTTCCTTCCCCCCCCCTGATCGGTATTTTGTGTGCATTATTAAGTGTGTAAGCGTGCATTGCGTCTGTGAACGAACACGTTGCACAGCTTCCACCTTTAGGTGTCTCTCAAGCTCTGTGCAGGCCGCCCCCCCCCCCCCCCCCCCCCCGCTCGTCTCGCCGGCACAGATAAATGGCACCTCGTTAATCAAATCTGCATGAGTGCGCTCTAGGTTGCCATGGCAATAATTATCAGAGCTGCCTAATTAACTTTCTCAATTGCTTAATGATATACGACCCTCTGAACTCCCTCGTTTTTTTTTTCTTCTTTCTCCTCTCTAATCCAAGTTGTAGTGTGTTGTTTTTTTGTTTTTTTTTTATTCCTCCATTTTCACTCCCCAGTGTTAGCCGTGACGGCCGGAGATAATAGAAATTATAGAGGAATTAAATTCAGCACCAAACATCGTTTCCCTCTCTGTTCGCATGCTAGGTGAATGCCGACGCATGTAGCCGACGTGCGTCTGGCCTCGTGCGGTCGGTGTGTGTGTGTGTGTGTGTGTGTGTGTGTGTGAGAGACTCGCGTACCTTTCGTCTCCCGCGGTGACCTCGTGTGACAGCTGACTGAAGGTTTGGGAGCAGCGGCCCCGTCGTCCCTGATCAGCCAGGCGAAAACTCCTGAGATGCAGCGAGACAGGTGGGGTGGGGGGGGGTGGACTGGTATAGCTAGGTGACACCCACCCTGCCATCCTCTGTCACAGCCGGCCTCTCGCACTGTCTGCTGCCTTTCTTTTTACGGCCTCCTGTCAAACCTCCGCTGCCCCCCCCCTCTCACCGGCTGCGATCCTTCGCCAAAATCCCCAAGTTGTTTCCAAAGAAGTTTCGAAGTTGTGCGTTAAAAAAACCCAGCGCTGGACGCCGTCCAACTGGCGCCCTTTATTTTCTTTTTTTTTATGGCTTTTGCAGCCTTGCCGTGAATAATCAAGAAGAACGAGGAGTAAATGCAGTTCCGTGACCTGAGCGTACTGCGGGTCACGGGCGTCTTTCTTCTGAACCAAGAGACAGTTTGCGTCCCATCATCCACCCAAAATGTCAGCGTCTGTTTTATTTGAACCACCCCGCCACAATCCTTCCCTAATTGCCTGAATTGAACCACACCTTTTAAGAAGTGATCTAGTATTACATGACTTGCGAGAAGATTTGTCCAAATGGAAGCAACAGAGGCAGAGATATCTTGACTTTCCCTCCCTAGAATATGTCATTCCCCCCCCCCCCCCCAAAATTCTGGATCCAACATTTCCCATGATTCAACTTCATAAGCGGCCGCTTCTTTCAAACAAGGACTTTGCTAACAGTGTGACGATCAAGCTCACACGACCTGGACGACATCCCTTTGACATCCTCAGAGGTCAGGTGGTCTAACAATAACGCAATTTCCCCCGGGATCGTATGAATCGTTGCATGAGGATATGTTGAGGATGCACATTTTGAACCTACAAGGTCGTTAATGTGCTCTGAAAAAAAAAAATCTAAAATTTGGACAACCGCAACTCAACAAGCTCCATCTGTTAACGAGGATCAGACCAGAACAGCTACTAAAACGGTGAGGTTGTTTCCTTTGACTTCCATTTCCGAGGTCCGGATGCGTCGTCTGCATAGAAGCCCGGTTCTCTGTTCCTCTCTCCGTGAACCCTCACTCGCGGACCCGTGCCTCAGTTCTGGGATCAGCGCTCGGTGAGCCGACCGCAAAGGCCTGGAAGAGTTCATGCGATTAACTTTCGTTCAACCACCACCACCACCAGGAAGCTTCACAGGACCGGGTCAAAATGAAAATACAGCGCGGTTACCACCACCAATGTGTGCCACAATGTCTGGTACCCCGCCCCGCTGACACGGTGCGATGCCATTCCACCCTTCAAAAAAAAAAAACCAAAGCTTCCTCCCTTGTTGCTCAGAAGAACCAACCCGGGCCTTAATTGTACCTGCTGGCTTTTGTTGCTTTAAAGCCAGTAAGAGGGGGGTGGAGGAAGTGGCAGGGGGAAAGATTATCTTTGTAACACCTCTGCACTGCATCGCTGTGTACTTTTTTTTTTTTTTTCCCTCTTGTGAGTGGATTTCATGGTTGAGAGTGCAATTTGAAATAGGATTAACTGTAGGTGTCGGGTAGCGTTAGCTAAACCTCTTTATGTCAGGTACAGCGGAGAGAAGTCTGTCACTGCGTCTGCTTGAACCCTTTCACTGGTGAACCTCGCTCGAGGGAGGGGGGGGGGATTCTTTAAATATTACTAAAAACTGTATTTTCATCAAAGGGGCTTATACCGATAGAAATAATACAGGCGTGCAGTATTAGACAGCCTCACGTGTACAGCCAATAAGGGAGCAAAATGCAGCTTTTTTGGGGGGGGGGGGGGGGGGGGGGGGGGACTAAGTGCCTCGGTGACATTGGTAGACCACATGGTTGGCGGCGGCCCAGACCCACAGAGGAGGATGCATTCCTGGGATGTCCCGTTGGCAGCGTGTACGGCACCGAGATGCCCGACCCGCCGCTGCCACAGTTTCCGCAGCGACAAGAGTCCCGCTGGAAAACAACACTTTCTTCCGTCTTATGTAACTCGGCGTCGGTTGTAAAGAAAGAAAAAAAAAAAAAAAAAAAAAAAGGGGGGGGAGTGCTGGAGGGAGGGATTATGGACCGATGGAGAGAAAGAAGGAAGAAAAAAAAAAAGAAAAGAGAGGCGAGGTTGTTTAAGGCTGAAAACAAAGTTGAGTACTGTGATAGACTAGCCCTAAGCTATGTGTTTAGCCTAACCCAGATATTCACAACTGAGGGGCCAACAAGTGGACAAAGACAATGCAGGTTTCATTTTTTTTTTTTTTAAACAAGCACCACAGTCGGGGGATTTCAGTCATCAGCTCTTGTTCTTTGGTTGAACACAAGCTAACTAAAGACTTGAGCCGCTGCAGCAACGTGTTTTAGCTGCATTAGCTTCTGTCGGGGCTCATTAGAGCTCGCTGCTAACATTCTTAAGACTTAAAGCTGCACTGATCACTGTTTTTTTTTTTTTTTTTTTTTTACATTAACAATGGATCAAATGATTCAGTCATAAACCCACTGAAATGTATCGCCCAACTTTGCAGCTCCTCGCAGCCTTTTTAGCATCTTTTCAGTTCATTGTTTTGTTTTTATGGCCCGTGACTTTTTTTTAACTTTTTTTTTTTTTTTTTGGTTTTGTTCTCGCGTTCTCATTAACCTCGTTTTCCAGCACCTGCTATTTAGCAAAGCGTGCCTCAGCCCACTATAACGCCGCCGTATCCCGTACTGTAGTGTAAACAGCAGGCGGACAAAAGTTGGCGACTAGCTGTGAACATAGTTTAGCGGCTAATGAGCCAGGTGTTTCTCCTCAGTAGTGTGTGTGGAGAACGAAGAGGTTGGCTGGAATGTTGTCCAGAAAACACAACACAAACTTAGTGCTGTGTTGTGTCTGCTTGATATGTAAATAGGCAACCGGCTGCAAAGACGTTCGCTCTTGGTTTGTCAAATCTTGTGTCTGGTGTTCTTAGTTTTCCATTGATTATTACAACACTGTGCCGACCAAAGTAAAGCAGGGTAACAATGCTGAAAAGTCAGATGGGGTTAAGAAGCAATTAATACGATTAATGGCCAAAACTACAAAAGTTAGACCCAAGTTTTAAATTGTCTCTGAAAGACGGATCTGGTTCCAGCCCCTCGAGGGAGCTGCGAGGTCCTGACAGATTTATTTCCTTTGTGTCGGGTTGGCATGAAGACATTCCACGGGCCGTGGTTGAAATTCAGCTTTGCGATTAAATGAAGTGAGTCAAAAAAAAAACTCAGGGTGCCACCCATCTCTTCCCTTCCGCTTTGCCTCATTACGAGCAGAGACGAGCGACACACATCCCCAAACTTTTCCTGATTGGAGGCGGTGGCAGCAGCAGCAGCAGCAAGTCAGTCAGTGTTACTCAACAGTTGAAAGCCTCAGGGTTTCCCAAGGGCAGGGAGTGGCGTCCCCCTCCAACGGTAAACACATCAATAATCCTGCAGGTTGACTGACTCACTGGAGAAGGCATGGAAATGAAGGAGGAAGACCCGCGGAGAAGAGGCAATTAGTGTTCGCTCTAAGGTGTGCGGGTCTGTGGAGTAGTGAAGGGTGACCCCCTGAGCCCGGTTGGTGATCAGCCTTAATGCTAACAACTGTCAGGACAAAAGGGAAAAAAAAAATCAATTAGCTTCTCTGGAAAAGATTGAACTTTTTTCCCCCCTTTTTTTTTATATTCAGCAACTTTCACAAATTGGACACTTACCATGAATGTCCAAAACCAGCTGATAACACGCACTTCTTCTTCGTTAAAGATCAATGTCGTTCATATGTGTCTTGTACTGGTCTGGGATGTGTTCAGCCCAACATCAATCAGCGCAACAACCGCTAACGCTGTCAGAAAAAAAAGCATGAAACATATGCCTTCCCAAGCTTCCCTTCTCATGCAACTGTAGAAACCAGACATGCGGTGGACGCGTTGCACAACAAGTCCTCCGTACCTAAATGACAAAGTAGGCCACGCCGGCGCCTTGCACAACAAACCCCGCGTAAAGATTTACCGATCGACCACCTCTAAGGTTAAAGCTGCATTACAGTCATTGATTTTTTTTTTTTTTTTTTTTTGGGGCCACTTGGGGACGGCGGAGCAGGGTTGGAATTAGCGTTTGGCTACGTAAACACAACGGTGACGTAGAAATCGCACATCCTACAATAAAGAATATTTAAGAATCTCTCGGATGTGCAGATTTTTAGAGGGTTTTTTCCTTTTACTTAAAACTGCTGCTGCAAGCTTGAAACAAGGTTACAAGAGAGGCGACACTGAAGCAAAACAAGTGAGCTAAAAAAAGATGATGAAACTCTTCGTGGAGCAGAGGTCAGGGGTTCATTCTCTGACGCTATACGTGAGTAAATAACAGGCATCTCATTCGACTTTTTACCCGCGATATGTATGCGCCTGAGCTAGGCCCCGGCGCGGCCCGGAGCTGCAGTATTTCTGCACACTCATTTGACTTTTAGGTTTAATGCCGCGCGTATTTCCCAAACTGTTGGACCGTTCAGACAGATTTATGCCATCTTAAAAGAGATTTTTTTTTTTTTTGGTGCGTACCCTTTTCACTACATCCCTTCATTCATGGGGCGTCAGCGGACTTGGAGATCAATGGGAGGCAGCTAGAGGGAGGTGGCGGCGGCGGCGGTCAATATGCATATCATCAATATTTGATGCGGGGAAAACAGGAAGGAACGACGGATAAACAGGAATCTGACAGTCGGTCAGAATCGGTTAATCTGACACAAAATAAGAGCCGGAAATGAAACCGCGCGATGCAAAAGACATGTCTCTCGGAAAGAGCTGAATGTTAAGACTTCCTATGTTGCACAAATGGCCACAGAGTCTTTGACAAATCCCCCCCCCCCCCCCCCCTCTGTGTGAAAACATGTAATTCTCTGTCTGCCTCGCGTCCGACCGTGTGACTCATGTTCCTCATGTTTACGCTGCGGCGGTGCATCACCTAGCCGAGATGACGAGGACTTTGCTGTAAGCCACAGCCGAGACACGCCATATATCCACCCCCCCCCCCCCCCCCCCTGCTGGCACGGCCTCGGTGTTTTCATTCCATATGATGGGAGTCACACCACATTCCTGTTACAACTTCTCTGCGGCACGTTAAAAAAAAAAAAAAAAAAATCTCCTCTCGAAAAACCCGCAGAGCCATGTGTTTTTAATTTTCGGTTCTGTTTGTTCCCATTTACAGCATCTCTCTCCACTTTTTCTCTCTCTCTCACACACACACACACACACACGCACACACACACACACACGCACACACACACACACACACACACACACACACACACACACACACACACACAGTGATCGCCAGCTCTCTTCATGTTGATAGGCCCATTTAGTCCTCATGAAAGCATTCCATTTAGGTGCATCTGAGGTTATGGTTGTCACTGACAACTGGCTGTCAAAGAGCGACAGCCTCTACCAGCGTGGGGGGGGGGGGGTTTCCAGAGGCGCTCACAACGCACAGAGAGCTATTGATGGAGCCCACTTTATGGACTCAGACCCACCAAAAGGCAACGGCGTGGGACAAAAGACAGCGAGGGGGGGAGAGATGGGAGTTTGCTCCTCTGAACACCCCCCCCCCCCCGCAAAACGGGAAGATAATTAATCCCATTTGAGTTCATTGTGAAGCTCCGGTTTAGAACGAACGTGTGGAGAAGAGACGTTAATGTTAAAGATTTCGACGGTGGAGAACGTAAACACGCTGCGTTGGCTGGGAGGGAGGGCTGTACAGCTGCTGGAACTTTCTCAGGAACCGTGGAACTCAAGAACCGTACGTCTTGACTGTAGAGGAACAACGGCGCCAACAGTTCCTGGTACCCCAAAAAAAAAAAAAAGTCTGTTGAACACCAATATGCTGCTGGCTAAATCATATATATATGATTTCTTTTGATTCAATGTGTTTGAATTTGATCATTTTTTTACGACCATCAAATACAATAAAGACTTCAGCTTTTGTAAGCCAGAATCGTATCGCTTTGCAGATTTACACTTTAACGAAATTACAAATAATTAAACTGAATGAATCAAATACAAAAAAGAAAAAAAAAATCTGAATAATAAAACTATTTCTTGGAGGTGGGGCTGAATTGGGACGTCAGTACCTCTAAAATCCTGCTACAACCTGTGGAGAAAGTATTAATTACTTAGTTTTTTTTGCAACTGTACACAGTGTATTACTTAACCTTCATGAGGAGGACAGACAAGCGTCTCAAATATCAGAGTGAAAAGATTCTTCAAAAGAGGCTTGTATTATATCTATCACTAATTGTGTTATTAAATTAAAGCCCACAAAAATCTAATGGCTATGTTGCAAATTACATTTTAAACATTTAATAATAAGTATTATTATAGTAATAATACTACTACCGCTGCTACTGCTACTACTACTGCTAATAATAATAATAATACAAATTGAAATAAAACTCAAAATAATCCAGTAAAAAGATGATATCTGTGATTGAATTTGTCTTGTATATAAATAACTGCCTTTGGAAATGTATTGTTGGGAATATCACCCCCCACACACAAACACACACAAACACACACACACACACACACACACACACACACACACACACACACACGCGCACGCACACAGCCTCCTCCTCCTCTGGAAACCTGTTCTGGAGGGAGTGACTTGATCGAGGCGGCGTCCAATTATATGGAAGCAGCACTTTATTCCACTTTATTCCAGGCTACAGTTAAGTGGCGTGAAGCAGCCTTTCGGAGAGACACACGCGGGGCTCGTAGTGTGAAGGCAGCGCGGTAGAGGCGGAGAGACGCGGCACCCATGTGACATGTGGAACGGAAAGAGCCCAAAGACAAAAGGTAGAAACATCTACTCCAGCGAGTGAGGCGTCTGGCGGCGTGCAGAGGAGACACACAGAGGATGCTCCTAATCAAATCCATGAGGGCTTCTTTTTCTTTTTTCCTCTTTTTCTTCTCTCTCTCTCTCGTCTGGAAATTCACGGCTTCATATAAATGATTCATGAGAGCCTTGTTTCTATTTCTAAGGGAGTAATTGCGCTCGCAGTGAGTTTTCAGCTGAAGCCGGGTTCACCAAACAGAAAGACGCTACAGTAGAGCCGGGAATCACATCCTGGACACACAATTATAAAGTCAGTCATTTTTTGGCGGAGTTTTGTTTGATAAGCGATCCTTTTTTTTTTTTTTTTTTTTTTTTTTTTCTTTTTTTTTAAACCCCTGGACTGGAAACCTCATCATCTGTCAAAAAAAAAAAGGATCAACTGTTGCTGCAGCCGGAGCGAGCGCAGAGAGAGAGAGAGAGAGAGAGAGGAGAGAGAGAGAGAGAGAGAGAGAGAGAGAGAGAGAGAGAGACGTTCTCCAAGTGTGTGTGTGTCTGGCTTTCGGTAAACGGATGTTTGACCGTCACCTGGTCCTGCGTGCAGCCAACACAGCCGCGGTTGTTGTGTAATTAACATGGAAGAGAGACTGATACTGTTGTTGATGCCTCGGATACACCTTCATCTGTCCTGATGTTGATGCCACATTGTTGCACTGAAGGAGAATGATAATACCCCCTCACCGCTGCCGGCTCTTTCATACTGGTTGATCATCTCTGTGCGTGAAACAATACACATTTTGCATTAAGGGACCAGTTTCGACATTTTAAACTGTCGGACGTTAATTTGTTGTTATTGACAGCCTTTCTTTTTTTTTTTTTTGTGTGATAGTGACCTTGCCCGATTTTTGACATCTATTCCGCGGGAGATCATCATGCTGATGATGATGAAGAACGGCGGCATGGATGCGCATCAGGTTGATATCGATTCGGATTTGAGCCTCACAGGTCGCGGGTCGCGGTCGTGCACCTGGCCGCTGCCGTGTCCGGAGGATTTCCCCGGGGGAGACGAGGCGAGCCGAGGTCTGGCCCTGGCGTCGGTCAAAGTGGAGCAGTACAACGTGCCCGCGTGCCGGGCCGAGAGGAAAGGCGGCGCGCCGGCGGAGATCAAGCACCCGGCCGGCGCCCCGGCCCCCGGTCGTGGCCGCCGCTCCTGCCTGCATGTCCGGGGCTGCGCTCGACGTGGCCGGCCAGCTGCGCAAAGCCAAGTCCTCCCGGCGAAACGCGTGGGGGAACCTGTCTTATGCGGACCTCATTACCCGTGCCATCGAGAGCACCCCGGAGAAGAGACTCACCCTGTCCCAAATTTACGACTGGATGGTTCGCTTTGTTCCTTATTTCAAGGATAAAGGCGACAGCAACAGTTCAGCCGGATGGAAGGTAGGCCACATGAAAGCATTCTTACTGACACATGGTGACGGTTTTAGTGGAGACACGCCACTATATTTAGGCTCAGTCTGTGTCTGCAGCACAACTCCTTTCCTGCATATTTGAAAGCCACATAATTGACCCCTTTGGTTCCCGCAATTTATGTCGGTGGCGTGTCCCCGTGTCACTCTCCGCACTACAGTGTTGTGGAAAGGGGGCGGCGAGCATGCATGTGGGTTCACTGGGTTCATCGCATTTAGGGATTGCAGCCTTTGCATATGGAGAAGCCACACGGAGCCAAACCCCCCCCCCCCCGTTCACGGTTCCCTTTTGGATAGGCAACTATTACGCGCTGTGACGCATTGGCAAAGTGTCTGCTCTCAAGCCTGTATTTCTCCGCGTTATCGGGTCACAACCGGGACAGAGTGTGCCTCCGGTCCGAATTTGCCGCTCTTCAGTCACCCATGCCGCCAGTTGGGTGCTCGGGTTAAACCGTTTGGAGCCAACCCCCCCCCCCCCCCCCCCCTGCGATCCAGTGCGCGCACGTTGAATTTACGCACAGGCTGTGCGAAAGCATGGCACAAGGATGAGGGGGGGTTTAAAAGGACAATAACAAGAGATGATGACATGGGGTGTCACAGCAAACAGATGTAACTACAGATCATCCCTTAAATTCAAATAATATGAGGTTAATCTAATAGATTGGTTGCTGTAATCTACTTAACTTTACCACCCATCATGTTTGGGGATTAATGGTCTTTTGTTTCCAGGCCCTGTGGCTTCCACTCTTACTGTCCTGTATGTTTGTTTGTCTTTGTTCTCTCTCTTTATTTCCAGCCATTTCAAAGCAGCTGATGTCAGATCTGCTGTTTTAAAAATTGCAGTTCACTAAAATCTGAATAAGTGTGCCCCAACATCCGGTGTGACATCAAGAGGTGATCTGCAAGTAACAGATAACTTTTGAATCGTAAAGGAGACAAAGAACACGTGAAGAAACACAAAAGGTACACCCGGTTCATAAAACACATGCTCTGCGTTTAAACTTCTTCAGTCCAAGCCGTGACAGAGACGACCGTGGTGACATCACCGTGACATCACCGGGGTTCATTTTTTTGTTCCCAAACTTCAAGTTCCCTCCGGAGCGCACAGAAGACATCATTGGATTGTTTTTTACCCCTGAGTGT